>NW_017307167.1:43624-48537 GCF_000935625.1 Nanorana parkeri | reverse complement strand
TGGTTTGTTTTTTTTTGTTATTTTTATTCCCAGCGATGCCCAGACAGCTGGCATTGTGCCAGGTGGGAACAACCACTACTCTGGAGACAGTCAGGGCTAGGAGAGTGAGTCACAAGAGAGCAGAGGCTGAGAAGTAGGGCAGATGTGTGTATATATGAATACATGCCTGTGTGCAGTGGCCATGCATATCCTGCAAGTAGGAATAGTCCGTCTTTACTGGGTATATTTAATTCTTGTGCATAGGAACGTATAATGTAATAGCATTAGGATCTGTAGGGAATACAGTCTACACTTTCATAGCTCTTGCTCATATATAATTTCAAGACACTCTGTGGCAGATGTATTAGAGCTGCAGCTAACGATTATTTTCAAAATCGATTAGTTAGCCGATTATTAAGTTCGATTAATCGGTTAATCGGATAAAAAATAAAATACATTTAAAAAAATGGCTCCAGTGATGGGACTTCTAGTTTGTATTGAGATTGCAGTCCATCACAGGAGCAAGCTTGGAGCAGTAGAAGTAAAAAAGAAAAAAAAAGTGTGGTGTACAATATAGTGAAATGAAAAGTGTAAAATTATACAGCAATGAATGCGGAATACCACCAGCTATAGAGGACTACAAATCCCAGCAATAGTACATTATAGCTGGCGGTATTCTGCATTGCTCTGTATAATGTGCTATTGCTGGGTGTTGTAGTCCTCTATAGCTGGTGGTATTCGGCATTGCGCTGTATAATGTATTATTGCTGGGATTTGTTGTACTCCTCTATAGCTGGTGGTATTCCTTGATTTGTAGTCCTCTATACAGTGCAATGCAGAATACCACCGCCTATATAGGAGTACAACAAATCCCAGCAAAACATTATACATGCAGTGTACAATGTATTGCTGGGATTTGTATTCCCATGTATAATATACAGCACAATGTACCATCAGCTATAGAGGAATACATATCCCAGCAATACATTATACAGCACCATGTGGGGGGGGAGTGTAGGCTTACCTGAGCAGTCTTCCAGCAACGTGCTTCTGCGATCGGACCTGTCTATCAGCAGCTGTCATTCCCGCGTCCCCGTGCCGATCGTGGATTTGGACGGGCGGTGAGTGTGAGGCGCGGAGGAGGTGCGGGAGCGTGGATGCGGGCAGGGCTGGCAGCGGCGAGCGTGAGGTGGGGGAGGAGGTGTGGCACGCAGCGTGTGTTAAGCCGTGAACAGGGCCAACCAATCAGGAGCCGATTAATCGATTATTGAAAAAGTTGACAACCTTTTCAATAATCGATTATAATCGATTATGTCGATTTAGTTGTTGCAGCCCTAAGATGTATGATAATAGAGTAAATGAAGCAGGAGGATAGAATAGATAACGGCCACAGCATCCAATCAGATTTTATCTTTCAGAAACTGCTTGCAATAGGCAGTCGCTAAAATGTTTTATTTTTCATAAATCTCCCTATCACATGGTGCTTTTGGTGTAATGTGTAGCATGATTTTGTATTAGATATGTGAGCTGTCTATTCTGTGCAGCAGTTTGCATCGCGCTGGGTAGTACCGTCCTGCAGGTCCAAAGGTCACAGGATAAAAGATGAGGTGGCAGAGCTCAGTGACTACACGTGTGCTCCGGTCGCCATCTTGGACACACCCCATCTCGCTGGGTAGTAGTTGTAGCTCGTAGTTCCCCAGTAAGTTACAGGACCATAGGGTTGACCATACCAAATGAAGAGCTTGTTTACACAGATATATGTCTTTTTATAGGAGTTAGTATCCATAGATGGGTAAATGTCTCAGCAGAAATGGTGGGTGGTGAGAAATCTGCTTATCTCTTCAAACCAGTGCATAGATATACGTACCTTCATTTTTATTCATAGAATAAGGAAGGGTTGATGCCTCCCCACACAGAGATTGTCCAACCACATCAGAAATCAGTATGTACGATATTAGGGGCTTCTGAATGTTGAAAGTCCCCCAACCCCCAGAGCAGATCTACATAGTTCAGTCTTTACTTGGTGATCACAGGCAATCTACATTAGGTCACTCAAGAGTAGAAACTCGCCATTTAAGAAGACAGAAAATGCAACTCGCAGCCAGTATGGGGCATGGGTAAGAGGGATGTATTGTACAACACAGTAATTAAGGGTTTTCTCATTACATAAAGTGTCATTCTGGTATTTGAAGATGTATTAATATCTACTATGTTTATCTACAGCAACCTTCAGATACTCCCAGCACTCCAAAGACTACAAAAGATCCCCGGGAGATAGCTTTTCCATTGCCGGCTGTCTCAGTTCAGCTCACTCCCCTCAACCTGTCCTCGTTCTGCTCAGAGAGCCTACTGCGACTTTCTGAGCACCAGGTGAAAGTCCGATCAGTACCAGCCACCTCATCATCTCAGCTTGAAGCCAGCCGAGGAACAGGGACCAAAGTCTGCTCTACCATGTCGCAAGCCACCCGAAGTAAGTCTTAGCTTTACCACTAACGTGTCATCAGTGTTATAGACTATGCTTATCTTGTTTAATGTACTCAACTGAACACAGCAACCTGCTTCTACCTATAATGATTGTCCATACTGTAGTCTGCATACTTATTCCTCATGTTCATGTTTAGAACTGGTGCATACATTTCTCAATCCATGTTTGTGTTGGACATTTCAATGTGTGAACTTGTTTCCCCTTAATCTGCTGGCCCATTGTTGCTAATCAATATTGTTACTAGTTCCTTCCTATATTGTTCCTTCTCATATCTCTTTCCTGAAAAAGATGAACATGTAGAAGACGCATCATTTCCTCGTCAGGACACCCGTGTAAGCCAATCGGCCAAAGCTGTAACCATCAGCACAGTATCGGACTCTTCTCATTGGCTGTCGGACAGGGTCACAATCTTTGCCAGTACCAGTCACACAGACACAGGTAAGCATGAACTAAGGAAATGTGCAAGACACAATTATTTAGACAGATTGAAATATGGACCCATGCGCTTTAGACGTCTACTGTATGTGCACTAACACAAAAGCTTCCAATATTCTGCCATTGCCCTTAAGCTTTATATAAGCTGTCTGTATTGTTTTAGGGGGTTGGTTGAATCTGTCTATTTTAATATTAGGCCATTTACACACAGGCTTCAGCTTGCAAAAGACTAGTCTGTACAGTAAATTTGCAAAGCTTTCAAGCAGCTTTCTTGAACCCTTTAAAGTGTAAATCAGGGCAAAATAATTAATAAAAACAAGAATATGTGTATGTATGTATATATATACGTACGTGTGTTTGTCAATTGAAACTAAATTTCATGCTGAATGCAATAAAAATAACAGAATGCAAATATGTGAAGTAACTGTATTGAATTCAGCTTGAAATTGTGTTTCAATTGACATAAACATTTGCATTTGGTGCAAAATAGCATTTCCTATAAGCCTGCAAAGTTTAAAAACATATAAAAATTTCAAAAAGTGTCCACAATTTCTGCCACCACTGTGTGTGTGTGTGCATGTATGTATGTATATGCATATGCAAAGCCCTATACCCACTGTTAATCCAGAAGGCAAAAAAAGAATGAGCTTTATACCCTAACACATCTGCAATTACAGAGAAATGTTGTTCTGCCAGAGTGGTGTCAGCCCATACCAATGTCTTTTCCTAAACTATTCATCTACTCCCACTCTCAGATCAGCATAATATAAAGTCTAATCACTCTGTAGTCCATGATTGGAGCTAGAAGGGCTCTTTGAGATAAAACAGGAAATGTGGACCGGACAGCTGAGGGACAGCAGAAGCTTTTTGCACTTATCAAACAGATATACCAAAATGCTTCCAATTTTGTATTTAACAGACCACAAGGGAGTAAAGTTTATTGTTAGGATTTAAACTCCAGCCTTCAGTTCCACTTTGGGAAAGTTAAACACAGATCATATTGAGAGTGCTGCCAGTCACTTTCAAAAGGCAGCTAGCAGGCTTTCAGTAAGTCCTGAACTTATAAATTACTAAAGCCTGCAGCAGCTTGATCAGTAACAGTCAGCACTCCCATGTTCTGTTTTTCACATCCCAAAACTGAAGGATACATTAAAGTCTATTAAAGTCAAAATGTTTGTAAGTTCAAATGCTGATTAAATCACTAAGGATGCTGCTCCTTGGGCTTTAAAAGTTTCAGTTTCCTGTAGAATCAGCTGAGCACTGGCCCTGTTATCCTGTTTTAGGGTGGCTCCCTTCCCTTACAGGTCCTATGGAGCCACCCCTGTGTGTGCTAGTAAGCTGTGTGTCTCCACATGGCATGGCATGGCAAGACACTCCCCTGCTCCTCCCTTTTTCAAGCTGGTAGATGGACAGTTGCTGGAGTCTGTGCTCTCCCTTGAGATCTTGTACTGGACAGAGTTCAGGGTAGTCGAGCTGAGAGATTTGGAGCTGTTCAGAAACATGAAGACTGCAAGTTCTTTGGGCAAAAATGTAAAGAAATACTTTGCTGGTCAATGTATATTTGTTTGATCTGGATTCATTATTGAATAAAAGTTTAATACTACTTTAACCCTTATGCTGCCCCATAGGTATAATGTCATACGTTGGCAGCAGCACATGTGCATGTGCACAAGTTCCCGGCTGCTATAGCATTCAAGAGTTTGTTTACATGTTCTCAACCGACTGTCGGCCTTTTAGTGGAAGGCTTTACAGCGGCCTGATCGCTCTCACATGCATCAGCTGTCAGCTCCCTTGTGACAGCAATCAAGTTAATTTAAAAAAAATTAACTACCTCCCGGCCAGCCGCTGTGTATACACGGCCTGCCGGGAGCTTCTTGGATGTAACTGGGCGTGTATACACGTCCTGTTAAATCCCCGCTATTTGAAAAGAGGCAGCGATGCCCGTTAATATACAAGCGATCTGCCGGCTATAGAGCCGGCGGATCGCTTGTATGAAGCCCCGAGACGTGCGCCC
>NW_017307167.1:13945-43554 GCF_000935625.1 Nanorana parkeri | reverse complement strand
TCTAGGGCCATCAATCACTGATAACACTAAACTGATGAGCGGTAAAAGCTTTTAAAGCGTCGCCTATGGCCAATTTTGGGTATGCTAGTTTTTTGCAATTTTGCGAGTGCGCGCAAATTTTACGCTTGACATGTTTGGTGTCTATTTACCCGACGTGACCCCATCTTTTATATTTTACCAAAAAAGTGGGTAATATTAGTTGTTTTATAGCATAATTCTCAAAATTTTCAGTAATTTCTCTGGAATATAGTAAAAAATAAAACCCGCAGTGGTGATTAAATACCACCAAAAGAAAGCTCTATCTGTCCCCAAAAAATGGTATAAAATTCATTTCAGTACAGCGTTGCATGACGGAATAAACTTCAGTCAAAGTACCGCAGCGCTGAATACTGAAAAATGGCCTGGCCAGGAAGGGGGTCTAAACACCTGGTCTTGAAGTGGTTAAAATGAATTAAAATAAAAAACAAAGCACAAAAAAAGCCACCACACACCGGAGTCAAGAACAGGCATACTGTATGGCCTCTTAGCTGGCACAAGCATCCGCACTGCCACCATTGCTGATTACAGAATGTGAAATCATTCATACACACACACCATGCGTTTTACTGCATGTTAATGTGTGTTGTGTTAGGGCAGCCCATTTATTTGGCGAAATGTAGTACACCACAACACATAGTACTGCAGGTGCATTGGGGGTACCATTTAAATTGAATGGCACTGCAACACTGAGCATAACTATGTGATGTGAAGAGCCCTATATTTCAGTTATCACCATGACTGGTGTCCCCTTTGGAAGATCTTTCCTCACCTCTTATTCTGGTGACTACCTTTTGGATTTCCCATTGCTTTCTATCTTGGTGAGAATAGTCATCAGGACAAATACAGAGGGTGATACTGCCTAGCGGGTACACAGACACCAATATAAACTGGTGTTCTATTCCTTCTCTACTCCCAAAAACATAGGCTTAGCTGGAGATATGCTTCAATTCATCAAGAGCTCACTAGGAAGCACTGCTGTTCTGTGTGCTTTCTCTGACAATATAATGGCAGTGTTGGCTACACCACCATTACATGTATTTGTAGGTCCAACCCATATTGCTTCGAATCTCTTTATTTATAGGTTATTTGTTGCTCTTGCAGTGACCTTTTTCTGTGTTTTTGCTCTCAGGCTATTTTTAGCACTGTGAGCATGTTGTCAGTCACTTTTCTCTTTTTTGTCCTCAGCCTGCAGTTCCAAACCATCACCAGATCCCAGTGTCCAGCCCAATAAAATGGATGCTGCACGAAACAAGCCCCGGATACCCCCACATATGCCAAAGCTCTTCATTCCCTCTTCCAGTGTCAACAAATTCCCACCAGAGATCACAGTCACACCCCCAACACCAACCCTTCTCTCTCCCAAGGGTAGCATCTCTGAGGAAACCAAACAGAAGCTAAAGGTAAACAGCACTGACTAGGAATAAATGAAAAGGGGTAATACGGAATCAAATTGGGGGGTTTTCTTACAGTATGTGGGAGGGGATGCAGGTGTTGACACAGCAGTAATGTACTACTAGGAGGACCCTGTATCAAAATGTCTAGTCAGAAGTGGGTAGCTCCAGGCGGTTACCTTAGTCTGTTTTTGCAGGATACCTAATGGTAAATATGGTGACATGTCTGCTCCCATTTAATAATCCAGACGTTCATAGGCTGTCCCCTTTTTTTTAAACCTCTCATGTATATTTTGGGCATTCCTAGAGGTAACCACTGCACGCTATTTGTAAGGTATATGCCCAGGTGCTCATTCACAAACATATTCATACAAATTCAAAGTAGATATAGTGGCACTCGTAGGTCTTGCAGCGGAGAGAAGTCAAAGCATCAGCGTTTTATTGTCAACGTTATAATGGAGCTCAGTGCAGCTTTCTCAAGACATCTTGAGAAAGAAGGACTGAGCTTCATCGAAATGTTGCCAATAAAATGCTGATGCTTTGACTTCTCTCCGCTGCAAGACCTACGGGTGCCTCTATATCTACTTTGGATGTACAGTATATATTATGTATAGATTATTTATGGCACTTTTATAAATACTTACCCAACTTCCTCTCTAACTTTCTACAGTCTGTCATCCTGTCCTCTCAATCTGCTGCCAATGTGAAGAAGGAGACTTTGTGCCAACCAGCTCTAGAGATCCTGGACACTTCCAGTCAGGAGTCATCCCTTGAGAGCGACACCGATGAGGATGATGACTACATGGACATCTAAGGACTTCACAGTGTTCACTTCTCACCAACTGCCAAATGAAAATCCTGCCTATGACTCCCACCAGATTGTGCTTGCATGCTACAGCTCTTGGCATGTGAATTGCTTTGCGTCTGCCAGCAGCCAAATCGCCATATTATAGTGTGCCAGCGCTATGTGCAGGTCCTCCTGGCCGGCCTGGGAGAAGGGTCAGGGCATAAAGAACTTGCAGGAGTCTCTCTGGCTTTGCACAGGGCTCTTTGCCTATTTCAGGCCTGGAAGACCACACAGTAGATATTCCTGAACTGTTGCGGACTTGAACTTCATTTCTGACGAATAATATCATTCATAATGTTGTGTCAGATCGTTCTGCAGCTCCAATCTTGGTGCTGATCTGAGAACTTTTGACTCGGTGGAGTTGCTGAAAATCACAGGCTATGTCACCTCCTTTTGAGGTCCATTTTTATAAGACAGAATGTGATGTTTGTATTATAAACACAAAGGTGTAGATGAAAAGAAAATTGCGATAATGACAGAATTCCAAGAACTGATATATGTTGCACAGTTTTTTGTAAAAAAAGAAATAAAACAATTATATCATTTTCATTGACTCTTCTGAGAGGTATCTCTACTTGTAATTAGGTCAGCTTTCCCCAATAAAGAGAGAGGTTGAGGTCACGGAAATGTCCACTACATGGAGCAGTTGCCTGAGGTTGTGTAAATTGATGGAATTGGACACTGGCAAACAAAAGCTGTAGACCAGCCCAGGATAACCTCTTCTTCTACTAGGATGATGGACTTTTTTGCTGGCACCTTTTTTTTCTTGCCTAAGGTACTTTTTGCCTTTCACCTCAACAATCACATGGTTCTTCCCTCCGTCTGTCTGGCTCCAGTTCACAAAAAGGAAATGTTTCTCTATTGTCTGGATGTGTTTTGGGCTGTGAGAGTCTATCTCTCAGCCACTGCTTCTTTCAGGAGTACTGATTCCATTTATGTCATCCTGGATGGTGCCTGTAAGGGTCCACTGCCTTCTCATTCCACCATATTTAGTTGGCTCGGGTAGACCATAATTCAAGCTTCCTGGCAAGGTGCACACTACTAGAGCAGGCAGTTGTTTCTCAGACTTGCAAGGTTGCTACCTGATCTTCTACTCCCACATTCTACCAGGTGGATGTTTTAGAATCATCTGATGCCAGCTTCAGTTGTAAGGTCTTTAACCACTTCAAGACCAGGTGTTTAGACCCCCTTCCTGGCCAGGCCATTTTTCAGTATTCAGCGCTGCGATACTTTGACTGACGTTTATTCAGTCATGCAACGCTGTACTGAAATTAATTTTATACCATTTTTTTGGGACAGATAGAGCTTTCTTTTGGGGGTATTTATTCACCACTACGGGTTTTATTTTTTATTATAATTAGGAAAAATTATTGAAAATTTTGAAAAAAAAACGTTTTTTGTAACATTATGTTAGGAAACATTTATTATTACCCAGTTTTTTGGTCAAATATAAAAGATCAGGTCACATCGGTTAAATAGACACCAAACATGTCAAGCTTTAAAATTGAAAACGACGGCAACCAAAATTGGCCATAGGCGACACTTTAAACGTTTTTACCACTCATCAGTTTAGTGTTATCAGTGCTTGATTGACCTAAACTTATTGCTCTCACTGCGACGTTCGCGGCGATATGTAACATGTGCGGCGTAATGGGCGCAATCGTCTTTTTTGCACGTATGCGCCCCCGAGTATGTATGGGTGGGGACTTTTAAAAAAAACTAGCTCGGGGGCGTGTCTGAGCGGACGTCTAGAGACGCCCGCTCAGATCGAGAGAGCTCCTGGCTGGCCGTTTTTTTACTACGGCCGGCCCGGAGGTAGTTAAGGCAGTCCCCAGGTTTTCCTTTAGTTTTTTTTTCTTGGGTCTGTTGGCATTTGTTTGCTGTGTTGTCCACCCCTCATTTGGACTGCTTCCCAATGTCCCAAATATTAGGCTTCCTGTGTCCCTCAAATGGACAAGAAAGAAAATAGGATTTTTGTTCTTGCCATACAATCTTTTTTTAGGATTCCATTGAGGTACACAGGTCCCACTCCTCTGTCCCACTCCTCCTCCTGACTATGCTCTTGGTACTGCTTTTCTTACAAAGCTGAGGCATGCTGGTAGTAGGAGGGATTATCCTGGGCTGACCTACAGTTTTTTTGTTTGCCAATGTCCAATTGTCCTGTAAGCAGCAGTATAACCTAAAGATTTCCTGTGTCTCTCAGTGACCTCCATTGCAGGGGGGCGGAACCGGCGAGAAATTCGAAAAGTGACAGTCACGGCTCCCTGCAGGGACAGGATTGAGAAGTGAGCGAGCGACGGTATGTGTTCGCTCACTTCCCGATCTATTGAGCCGACGTGTGACAGTTTCATTGTCACAGGTAGGCTCGAACTATGAGGATGTGTGAAAATCACTCGCCTCATAGTTCTCCTTCAACCTTCCTGGCGGGAACCCCGAGTGTGGCTCGGGGGTACATTTTCCGTACCAAAAGTGGTAGCCCCGAGCCACACTTGGGTGTCTTCCCGGTTCCTTCCCTGCGAGCGCTGGCATTGCGGGGGGGGGCGGAACCGGCGAGAAATTCAAAAGTAAAAAATAGAGAAAGAAAAAAATACTGAGATAGTCATACCGCCAGGGAGGTTAAGCAATGTTCAAAGATTCCCACTGGCACACAGGAGCAGGAAATGAAGCTTAAAAATGCCCACCGGCCCTCAAGTGGGAGGCGTCCAGCAGTTTAATTACAATGGCAGGATGGCAAGCAGTTAGAGACCAGGTCCCTAGACCATTATTTCAAAACATCTGATAAGATTATATGTACATTTAATGTATTGTATGCACGTTATCTACCTGGAAAAGCCTAACTTGTGCAGACATCTAAAAGTCCTGCGATTGCTGTTGGGTGCTGCCATCTTGGATGTGACTCAGAGTTGTCTAGACTCAGACTCAGAGTTGTCACTTAAGTATTCTAGTATTCTCCTACACCCTTTCCCCAGCAGCCACATAAAAGGTTATTTAGGGAGGTGAGAAGGAGCGTAGGGGCTGGGTGAGCACACAGAGTACTCCCAGATAAGGAGGGGGCTATGACATGCAAGGAAGGAGAGGGATGTACTAGGGAAGTGACTCTCCTGGAATAGTCAAAGGCACATTACAACTGAATAAAATATCATTTCAAGAAAGGAACAAGTTAAAAGAATGTCAAATGTTTCTATGCTTGTAACTGCAATTTGGAAGTTGGTTACATTTCACTTCTTCAAGTCCCTAGAACAGGCCATGGTTTCAGGATATCTGTAAACATAAGTGAATCTGTGTCACTGGCTCACCAACTACCACAGCTGTTTCCACTGACCGCAATCCTGCAAACATAGTCTGTAGGGGGCACTTGAGGAATGGAGTAGAGAAAGGCCATAGTTGTGCCAGTTGCAAATGATTTATTAAAGGTATTTATATAGCACTTCACAATTTCACAGAGATTGACATATTATACAATCAGTCCCTGCCTTTAAGAAGCTCACAACATAAGCTCCCTATCGCACATGCATACATACACATACTAGGAATTTAGTTTAGACAGGAGCCAATTAACCTACCAAAATGTCTTTGGAGTGTGAGAGGAAACCGGAGTACCCGGAGGAAACCCACGCAAGCACATACTAACTCCATGCAGATAGTGTGCAGGCTGGGATTTAAACCTAGGTTCCCAGCCACTGTGTTTCTTAACCGTCACTGTGCAAATCCATCCTTTTCAATAGGGCAAGAACCAGGGTGATAAGATGTAGTTAAAGTAAGTCCTGCATGCTGCAAGTCGGCACTCACTACACATTAACATACTGCATGCATAAAGATTTAGTGTGACCTTTATTAGGTTCATCTGTCTAGTACCCATAAAGAACGGCACGGGGGGCGATGCACATGGTCAACAACAATACACTGACATTCAAGGGATGCTCAGTTGCATCATCAACAATCTGAACTATTGACACAACACCTAAAGTCTGAAATGTATCGATAAATATTCATGTGTATTATATAGTAGTAATGGAATATACTGGGAGATGAGGCGTACAATATGAAGTGCCACACCTAACAACTGAGGGCCCATGTATTCTGAGAGGAAGATGTTTATGAAGTGCAAATGGGAAGATGTGAGAGACGTTCATTAAAAAAAGTGAAAATTGGGATATTGTATCATTCTAACACCCTGTTTAATGTAACGCGTACATACGAGGTACATATAAAGCCAGAATTGTCCAAATCAGAACACATCCATCGTACAAAAAGCTACACAAGATTAATTGTCACACATTTCCCCCCAGGGTAGGCTAGCAGCTGCAAGCCGTTACAATGACTGCATTATATACAATGGTACTACACTGTATAAAACACACACACACATATATATATATACACATACACACTATATTGCCAAAAGTATTGGGACGCCTGCCTTTACACGCACATGAACTGTAATGGCATCTCAGTCTTAGTCCGTAGGCTTCAGTATTGAGTTGGCCCACCCTTTGCCGCTATAACAGCTTCAACTCTTCCGGGAAGGCGTCCACAAGCTTTAGGAGTGTGTCTATGGGAATGTTTGACCATTCTTCCAGAAGCGCATTTGTGAGGTCAGGTACTGATGTTGGAGGAGAAGGCCTGGCTCGCAGTCTCCGCTCTAATTCATCACAAAGGTGTTCTATCGGGTTGTGGTCAGGACTCTGTGCAGGCCAGTCAAGTTCCTCCACCCCAAACTCGCTCTTTCATGTCTTTATGGACCTTGCTTTGTGCTCTGGTGCCACCCCCAAACTGTTCCCACAAAGTTGGGAGCATGAAATTGTCCAAAATGTCTTGGTGTGCTTATGCCTTAAGAGTTCCCTTCACTGGAACTAAGGGGCCAAGCTCAACCCCGGAAAAACAACCCCACACCATAATCCCCCTCCACCAAACTTTACACTTGGCAAAATGCAGTCAGACAAGTACCGTTCTGGCAACCGCCAACCCAGACATGTCCATGGGATTGCCAGTCAATAAAGCGTGATTCGTCACTCCAGAGAACATGTCTCCACTTCTCTAGAGTCCAGTGGTGGCGTGCTTTACACCACGGCATCCGATGCTTTGCATTGCACTCGGTGATGTAAGGCTTGGATGCAGCTGCTCGGCCATGGAAACCCATTCCATGAAGCTCTCTACACACTGTTGTTGTGCCAATCTGAAGGCCACACGAAGTTTGGAGGTCTGTAGCTATTGACTCTGCAGACAGTTGGCGACTTCTGTGCGCTTCAGCATGCGCCGACCCCGGTCTGTCATTTTACGTGGCCTACCACTTCATGGCTGAGTTGCTGTTGTTCCCAGTTGCTTCCACTTAGTTATAATACCACTAACAGGTGACCGTGGAATATTTAGTAGCAAGGAAATGTCACGGAACGCCTGAATCCAATGATTTGGAGGGGGAGTGTCCCAATACTTTTGGTAATATAGTGTGTATATATATCTTGTTTTACATGTTGTACCAGAAGTCTCACCGGGATGTGGTATCTGGAAGAAAAAGGAAGCAGTGCCTGATACCACCACATGGTGGCGCAGAGGACTTGTGATCATACAATGTATGTTACAAACCGGAAGCTATTTCAATATGACAAAGAAGAGTGGATATCACCACTTCATGTGCACACGTCACAGGAGGGGAATGACGTTTCTGTTACTGGCCTCCTAGTAAAATGCTTCAGCATTGCCGACCCTGAACAAGCATGCAGCAAATGAGTTCCAGAGACAAGTGAGGCCCCAATCACACAGGGATTGATGCTGCATTGCGGGGAACCTCCAGATTCTTGCAGCAGGTATTCCAGGTGTCCCCATTCAGATGCAAACTCTGTACCCATTCCAGCAAAAGACAGGCTGACAGCAGCGCGGCACACGGTCACATATTCCTATGGTGAAAGGGCGCCAAATAGAAAACGGCCACATTTGCAGTTCTTGCAGTTCATGATATAAACACCCCTAAACCCGCCGGGATCAATGGACTAAAAGCGGCCAGTTACCAGCAGTGTGCGGCCCTGTCGCTACCCCGCCATTTAAAAAGAAGTTGATTGTTCAATAGACTTTTGTGGAAACAGTGACATCAACCAATCAGCTGCAGTCACTGTTCTGGTATTCTGACAGCTGTCAGAATACAATAGCCGGCAGGGAAGATTCCTCCATCCATGATGAGTAGTGTGAGTGTATGACCATCCTTACACCGGAAAGAAGATCCACACTGATATGTCCCTTTGTTTTTATATGAAGCACTACGATCAATACTCTCTACTGATGTCTATCATTTACACCTGTGGTCACACTACAAATCCCATCATGCCTCTGAGACTTGTGCCTGTCAGAGTCTAGCAATGTCTCATGGGACAACAGCTGGAGGGCCGAAGTTGCCTGTCTCTGTTTTATATGCTTCAATGAAAAAGAAAAACTGGTGATCAATCTAGTGACATTTTTTACACTGTTGTGGCTATCAGACAGGAAGTGAAGGGAAATCTCCCCAATGGGGACAGTAGTTCTGCTGACCACCAGGGATTTCCTCTCACTTATTGTTGTGGCTATCAGACAGGAAGTGAAGGGAAATCTCCACAATGGGGACTGTAGTTCTGCTGACCACCAGGGATTTCCTCTCACTTATTGTTGTGGCTATCAGACAGGAAGTGAAGGGGAATCTCCCCAATGGGGACAGTAGTTCTGCTGACCACCAGGGATTTCCTCTCACTTATTGTTGTGACTATCAGACAGGAAGTGAAGGGAAATCTCCACAATGAGACACAGAAAACAAGCTGACAAGGTTATAACCTCTGCCCAATACTACAATAATGGTTTGAGTTCTCTAAGTTCATATAAATCTCTTTTTATGATAACAAATATACACAAGGACATATCTAGAGTGAACCAGCAGCCCGGGAAGTTGTAGGGGAAGAAAATAATGGTGGAAATAAATCAGACACGTTAACTGCAAATAATATTCTGAATGTAGTCATTTGTTTACACTTAAGGCATAGGTAGGCAAACTCCAGCCCTCCACCTGTAGTGAAACTACAAATCCCATCATGCATCTGTCTCCTGGAGTCATACCTGTGGCTGCAAGAATCTTGCAATGCCTCTTGGGATTTGTAGTTCCACAACAGATGGAGGGCCGGAGTTTGCCCACCCC
This sequence comes from Nanorana parkeri, assembly GCF_000935625.1. Taxonomy (NCBI): domain Eukaryota; kingdom Metazoa; phylum Chordata; class Amphibia; order Anura; family Dicroglossidae; genus Nanorana; species Nanorana parkeri. Next base: position 34,124 of record NW_017307167.1, on the reverse strand, counting down.
GATTAAGGGCTCAATCACACAGGCGTGCCATAAAAGGCGGCCATTTTTAACACTACGCGGACCTCTGTGACCATGGGCAACAATTCCAATTGTTCACTTTTATTTTCATAAATCAGTCCCTGTGTGTCACCCGCAGCAATACATTTAATTGATCGATATAAACCCTGAAATAGCGCTGCCACCTGTCCAGGATTCACACGGACAGTCCAGGTTTTCAATGCTGTGTTCGGGTTTCATGGCAGCAGAAACCCGAACACAAGATGTCAGGCAGACAGGGGAAACCAAAATTAAGGTAGGGGCTACTGGCCCCCCACTGAAAACAGTCTCAACTGTGATATTTACATATTGTTGGGCGGCGCTATTTACATATGAATAAGCCACAACTCATTCTCCCCCAAACAATGTCTGTGCGTCGCCTGAGTGTTGGGGTTTCACTTGAAGAAAAGGTGGCAACCCTAATCCTGAAATATAATAAAGAGTAGAGCAGACACTTTTCAGAAGAGAGCCTTCCTCTGTCTTACTAATGGTGAGGAATGCAACAGATTCATGTACCTGTGCAGGAGGGGAATTTATCAAAACTGGAGCAGACAGAATCTGGGGCAGTTACCCATGGCAACCATGCTGTCCGGCGGGCGGGGGTACATGTACGTGATTTTTTTTTCCTGTAGAATCCTGCCGGGAATGTAAACAGTCGTTAGGTACAAGAGTTAGGCCGGCCGATCGCTTCTATGACAACGCACAGTGCGCACCCCTCCCTCTGCTGCTGTGCCCTCCCCCCCTCTTCTGCCGGGTTATCCTGGGCTCGGCTGTCCCCCATGCGGGCTCGGGACTGGAACATCAGCTGTCTATAAAGAAGGAGGAAAGATCAGCATTCCCCACTGCTGATCTTCTCTCCTCCTCTCTCTCTTACGCCCCATTCACACCAGGGCGGATGCGTTTCAGCGCAGTTTCCATGCAAATTTTAAAAGGGCGGTTTTGGCCGTTTTTAATCACGTTACAGCGCTGAAACCCAATAAAAAATGCCCAAAAACGTGCTGATCAGCGTGTTTACATTCAACGCTATATGGAATCTGCTCTGATCAGAGCGAAAAAAAAGGCTCAGGCAGCTTTTCGGACCGCAGGCGGATCAGGTCGCGTACATAGAAATGTATGGGATTGTTCATGTCAGCGGGTCAAGGCGGACAAATCCATGCGACCGAACCGCCATGGTGTGAACGCGGGCTTAATGGTGGAAGCAATGTGTATTACATCACTTCCGCCTTTAGCTGGCAATTCTCTGGCTGCTAAAGCCAAGGAATAATCTAGTGAAGCAGATTTCTGCTTCATCAGCTTCTTTGGGGGTCCCAATGTGACATTAGGGGACCCCTGAAGGCCCCATAAAGAGCACCTGTCAATGTATATTGGCTATCACATACAGGGCTTGTTATCCCTCTATGTGATAGCAATAAAGTTAAGTGTAAAAAAAAAAAAATTAAGTCTCATATTAAAGAACAATAAAAGACACCCAAAAATGTTTTAAGTCCCCCCACCCCCTGCGTGCACGCACTTATAAACATAAATACTCATCGGGTGGGCTTACATGCGAAAAGAACCATTACGCCGCACATGTTACATATCGCCGCGAACGTCGCAGTGAAAGCAATCATTTTAGGGCCATCAATCACTGATAACACTAAACTGATGAGCGGTAAAAGATTCTAAAGCGTTGCCTATGGCCATTTGTAGGCATGGTAGTTTTTTGCGATTTTGCGCGGCGCACGCAATTTTAAAGCTTGACATGTTTGGTGTCTATTTACCCTACGTAACCCCGTCTTTTATATTTTACCAAAAATTTGGGTGCTGTTAAATGTTTTATAACATAACGTAGGGAAACAGGTTTGTTTTAAAAAATTTCGGTAATTTTTCCTAAATATAGTAAAAAATAAAACCCCCAGTGATGATTAAATACCACCAAACAAAAGCTCTATCTGTCCCCAAAAAAATGGTATAAAATTCATGTCAGTACAGCGTTGCATGACGGAATAAATGTCAGTCAAAGTAACGCAGCGCTGAATACTGAAAAATGGCCTGGATGGGAAGGGGGTGTAATACCCCGGCCAGCAAGTGGTTAATTAGTGAAGGCCGTTCCCAGACTGCTCAGCTGAAGCAGAGATTTGAAAATGAGCTGTGCATGGAGAGGATGTTGGGATGAAGCTGGGACAGGCTGGTAGTTTGGATCAGGACAACGGTGGGGCTGGCTGGAGTAAAGCACTTCCATGGGAACCCAGGTGATCAGAGTCTATGTCTCAGGTCAGTGGATGGATGGCAGCAATCCTAATGAGCCTTCTATGTAATGTTACCTATTTGGTGCAGCATGTGATCATTTCATATAGTTATGTCTTTCTAAATCCCATCATTCTGCTCAGAAATGGCGCTACACTTGTTTCAATCCTGATCACTTATATTTATGGATGTGATCCAATAGTAATGGTAAATGTTGGCTGGCTTCCAATATGGACTGCAGGAGCAAAAGGACATTTCCTGCATGTGACTTGGGGCTGTTCTTTGCCTAGGAACTACTAGACAAATCTAATTGACTAAATATATGAAATATTTGTAACCCCCACATTCTGCATCTTGGGTACACAGTCTGATGATCCCATTGCCAATACAAGTAAAATGATCATTTGTTGACATCTTTTTTGTTGATTGTCAATGGTAGTGAAATTCTTCCCCCCTGGTTTCGTGACTGGATTAAACTTGTAAATAGTCATTCCCTCCTACCGCTTGATGGTGCTGCCCCATCAACATTTTACCTCTGGGTTGTCTCATTTAGCTTTTTTTTTTTTTTTTCCTCTCCACCTATCCAGACTTATTTGTAAGGTGTATTAGGACTATTCCTCATTTTGGGTTTCATCATTTAAACAACCACATCAATAATGGTGAATGGACCCTGTTTGGTTTAATATAGCAGTTTACTCTGTGGTTATGGAACAATACCACGATGTGTTAGGTTGTTGTGACTTTAGATTCTTTCATACACAAAAACTTCCTCTGTTCAAGCACCAGTCTGAGTTGGTTTTGCTCTATAATACTTGTACTGCGCTCTGTACATCACTATTGGGCCAAATGTACTATCTCTGAATGTAACTACAATTTTTATATGAATGAATGGTCTCCTCCTGTATGGAACATAAAAAAGCACTCTGACATAAGGGGGCTGGTGGTGTAGCTATAGCAAATTAAACATAGAACATGTGACGATAACCCAGTACTGTATCGTTAAGGCTTGGAGCTGATGACAATGCCAATCCCCTCCTCCCCCCCCCCCCCCAGTGCTGAGGCAACTTCTGATACACAAGAGGTGTCTTTGGGACTTTTGCATCATTCCACTCAGCTCTGATGAGGGCTTTTCATGGATGATCGGGGTGTGAAAGATCATTGTTCCATCCATCATGCACATACACTGCATGTTGTCTATTTGTTGAACTCTCCATTTAACACTATGCTGGCCTATGTGTACTCCATGTACAGGAGTCGCCAGGCAGTTTTTCTAGTCTGTCCCATTGATGTCCTCATGGTTGCCACTTTTGGATTGCTTTGTGTTCAGAAGCAATGATATATAACATTAGAGCACATTGATTATCAATTTACAATGTAAAGGGGTCCTGATCTATCCAGAGGGCCTCATAATATTATACATAGACTTACTATAGGAAACGGTTGGAGACTTGGGTCATGCTGTAGGAGACAGACTGGGACATGTGACAAGAAACGGCTACAGTTTATCAAAGGCCTCTTTACAAATCAATGCTTCTACTACTGACTGCCAGGGCCTGAGGGCCGCACGCCAGACCCCATGTGGTCTTTGGGTACCAGGGCATTAGAGCAATCTGCAATGTTTAAAAATGTTTTATCTGTATCGCTCTTCTGCTGCTTATGAAATCAAGTCCCAAACATAATAGTTGATCCGGTATGATGGACATTACATTGTACTAGTGACAGATTTGATCATGAACAGGTTTCTAAAGCTGAAACTTTTTTTTTTTGTGAGGGGTTAAAACACTTGTCAGATTTGTATTACTGTATCCCCATCTCTGTTTGTCCTGGTGACCACTGACCAAAGTAAGCGGAAAAACTCATTTTCAGTTGTCACCTGAACAGGAATAGAGGCAAGATCCTCCAATGGGGACACTTGTTCTGGAGACTACTAAGAAGGGATTTCCCTCACTTCCTGTTGTGTCTACAGGACATAGGATAGAAATCTCCCCAATGGGTGCCAAAAAAAGGACTTGGAAAGGTGTATCTGTGACCTCTTATTTCGTCATCCTTGTAAGTGCTTCCTGGTTCTTCTGTATGGTGTTGTGCTACCTGTGCTATCAGAGCTCCCAATCCAGGAGACTTCCCAATTTCTTCCTAGGCCTTCCATGCTAGCTACAACTCGTAGGTTGGTAGAGGTTTTTGTGGGCCCTCACCAGGTGGATGAAACTCTTCATTCTGAATCCTCCATTTTATTCACAGACCTGAGGAGGCTGAAAATGTGTGGGGAGAACCAGCTAAACCACTTGTGTGCAGATTTTTTTTAACCTATCCCTATAATGAAAATCCTACAAGAGTGGAACTCCCTGGTAATTGTAGGTTCTAGAACTAGGCACACAAATCTCTTATGGGCCTATTCTCCATTTTAGGCCTCATTCACACACAACGCAAGCAAAATTGTATGTTGCGTATATACGAGCGTCCTATGCGTGTATATACGCGCACTATATGCAATCACAGAATGAATCACTCGTAATGGAATCTTTAATGTGCTGTAAGCATGTATATGCACGTAAATACGCTGCCCGGACGCATCTCTGTTCCATTCTGTTTTTGCGCATATATACGGCTCCATACGCGGCTGTGTGTATGGAGCCATTTATTTGCATATGTTGCATATGGTACAATACGCACGTACGCGCTTATATGCGCGGCAGTGTGAATGAGGCCTTAATGCATAATGCATTTCAAGTAGCAATCCCATTGTTTCCTCTGGGCCTGCGTCACTTCTAAGCTCTGAGAGGCAAGAGATAAACTATATGGGTCCATTCACACCAATAGGTCACCATACATTTATAATCTCTGTACTGTACCAAAGCTAATGTGAGAACCTAAACTACCCCATCAGGCAGCTTCTTGCCCTACGTACCTAATGGTAGATCTAAGGGCTAGTTCACACTAGATGCAGTAGTGATGAAGTCTGTTCATTCATTCAAGACGTTTTGCAGCTGCATCAAAAACGCATCACCATGCTTTCCTATGGTATTTCTTGTTCTCTGTTCACACCAGAGCAGTCTGTGCCGATACAGCCAGAAAAAAATACTGCTTGCCCTATTTTAGCTGTGTCTGATCATCACGAAACGCATTGTACGAGAATCGAGCAGTGTGAACGAAGACGTGCGACCGTTTCTACTGTACGGTCGCACGTCTTTTGTCTAAGGAGCACTCTAGAAAACCAGCCGAAAATCGTACGATTTTCGGCTGGTTTGAACGGTGCTCGGGAGACAAATGCCGAACGGGCCGCTGTGCGCACACTGCCCGTTCAGCATTGCGGTCATCGGAAGCCCGCCCCTCGGGGGCGTGCTTGCGTTGATCGCAAGTACGATCTGCCTGTCCAAGATGGGCAGATGGTACGTTTTTTTAAATTACTTTACGACCATCGCAAGACTATGGTCTTGCGATGGTTGCGATGGTTGTAAAGTGTATGGCCACCTTTTAGTGTGTGCATTTCCATGCATGCATATTGCATAAGGAACATTGTAAATCCAGCCTAAGGGTCACCATGCATATTACAATCTGACCATACAATCTTTGCACAATCAAATTTTAGATTTACCAAAACTATGTAATATGAGGACCTACCTAAGCAATTTGTTTCCAATCAGGCAGACCCTCATCCTACACAGTTGGTTGAGGTAGAGGATATTGTACACTCAGATTGTACACTCGGATTGTACGCTGTGTGTGTGTGACGGGTTTTAGAGATTTAAAAAACCATTGGCACTCGGGACAGAAATATGGGAGCTAAATCCTGGCAATCTCCTGTACTTCCCTTTGCTGAAGTAACACGCAGGCTTCACTGGACCTTTAATAACGAACGCATCACTGCTAGACTGGAAGACAAAGATGCACGCTGACGCTTCGAACGTGGCACCCATGGATCCAATACCAACAGTCACATTCATTTGGCAGAAGCCTTCTAATGCTTTAGTCCCTGGCTGTCCCCTGCTCATATCTGGGAGCGCACAGTCTGGTAAGTCTTCTCCTCCCTTCCTGACCTTACTATTCTATTCTTTCCACTCTCTTTTCTTTTCTTGTTTTTACTATTTCCCTTAATTTACCTTTTAAGGTAAATTCACGCTCTTTACGTTAATCTTTTAGCATGTGAGTTTTTATCTTGGGGGAAAAATGATTTACTAATGTGTTTGCTCCTTCTTATTGGTCTGGTTGCTTTGGTGTGGTCCCCGCACCTCCACATGTCCCGCACTGAGACCTGAAACTTCCAGGTCTGGATGGCCACATTATAACTAAGGATGGGCTCGGGCGTGTTCGCAGCTCCACGTGCCGAGTCCGCCAGTAAGCTGACAGCGCCAATCACAGGTACTGAGACATTTTTCCGGTCCGCAGCTGCAGAGATTGGAAAATGTCTCAGTGCCTGTGATTGACGCTGTCAGCTTCCTGGTGGGCTCGACACATGGAGCTGCGAACATACCCGAGCCCATCCTTAATTATAAGCACATTGCCACCTGCATAACGCACCCGATAACATTGTTGCGCATGCTTATGTGATCATTCTGTCCTCAACTACCCTACTGTTTACTGTGCTCTTGTGTTGTTACCATTGACGTGAGTGTATTATACTGAAAAATAATAAACTTTTGATTTTTTTTAAAAAAAAGATATGGGAGCTGCCATTGCTGACTGTTTTTTCAGGGCACGTCTGATTTGAAATGGAAACTCTAGATTTCGCTTATCCCTCTGAAGCAAGCAGTGATCCATTTAACCCTTTCATCCCTACAAGCTGGTTGTGCTGCCTGAGCTCCATGCTGTAGGGAAAGGTTAATAGACGTCAGCATCCTCCCTCCAATTCACACAGGTACTTTGCGTCCTGATACAATGCAGTCTGAAGCTTTGTACCATTTACAATGCAGCTTCCACATCTTCACTTTTCTCCCTGCCTCAGGAAACCAATTTCTTGGTAGCTTTAATCTATCTCAATCAATAGCCATTGTGTCCCGCTGGGAGCCTATAGAGAGGTGCTAAAGTTGTTGTGTATGGGCTTTGGCGTCTCTCCCCAGCACTCAATGGCTCCCCCAGCTCCCATCAGGTGCTTGTGGATTGAGCACTGTTAAATATCAGACACTGGCTTCATTAACACATAGTCACATCAAACAGACACTAAATGTCCCATCTCTGGAAGAGCCTTAACCCTTTCAGGGGTTATAGTGAAACCGGATTCTTGTAGCTATATTCCCTGTAACAAATCCTATATGGAATAAAAAAAATTAAAAAAAAAAATTTTTATAAACCTAACCAACTGGTCCAGTACATCTCGCCCTACACAAGTCTGCAATGCGGGCTCTAGAAAATGCCAAGATTAAAGATTATCCAGTAAAAATGATTTGATTTGGGGTGACTCTGTAGGGGGCTTAGTGTGAAGTTCATTAACCGCCAAACATGGCTGGTGTATGTTTTCTTCCAGGGACATGTGATTGTTTTGTGATCTGACAGAGGACGAGAAATATCTTTTCTCAGTATGTGGTTTTATCACTGCAAGAGACGTCCTCTTCAAATGCATGAGCGTCTTCTAATTAACTGGAACCATCTAATTGGAGAAAGTGATTGGAACACCCTGGGAGCTGCTACCACCTGCAGGCTACAAAAGTAATCTGTCTCATATTACCCCTAGAAATCAGATTAGAAATCTTTTAATCCCAGATTAATTCACATTTCTGGTCTTGTAACAAGGTTCCTGAAGTGTTTGCCCCACGGCTCATTAGGGAAATGTAAGCACAAAAAGCACACACGCAGCTGTCTTGATGGCTCAATCTAGGATCGAGGTTGATTCCTTTAAATTCTGTTGGCCATGTTCACGCGTCATTGGCTAGCCAGGTTATGATGACTGTGTGTAGGTATGATAAATACACACACCGATCATAACATTATGACCACAGAGCAGTAAATGCAAAATTTCAAATGGCTGTTAATTCTGCTGATTGACTTTTTGCATAGACATTTAGAGGCTTGATCACACCATCTCCAGACCAGACCTGGATGTGTTTTTGTGTGCATTTATGCACATTTTTAACTGGTTTTGCTTGGTTTTAAGTGTGTTCTGGTGCATTACATGCAGTTTTGTGTTCTTTGCAAAAAGCATGCTGCTATACTTTTTAGAAGCTCTTGAACTGAATGCAGTGCTGTGAACTAGCCTCATCCCAAATGATTGGAATTGCTGTATATGTGTTTTTGGTATGGATAAAAAAATGTACTGGTCCGGAGATGGTGTGAACAAGACCTTATGGTCACCACAGAGATGACTTGGTGGTACTTTGTCACCAAGTGTGATTGCCGCTACACGGTAAGCAAACGCTTGCATAAGTACGAACATACTAGGAATCATGTCTGGCAAGATGCCAACGGGTCCCCATAGAAAAGTGACGGGATACTTTTGAGATTTGTGTGCATAGTAGAATCTCCAAAGACCGAAAGTGGGTGAACATACAAACTTGAGTCATCACCAGAGCAGGAGTTGATGGTAAATCATTCAAAGGGGGACAAATGTTCCACTGACGAGATGGAAATTCCCTTAATTTGGGAGGGGATTTACACTCAAGTGAAAAGAGATCTCACCAGCAGGGCACAAGACAGGAAAAAAAAAACCTAATGGGAGGTTTAACCCCTTCTTACCACTTAAAGGAAACTGATTTTCCATACCTTAAACCTTTCATTGCCAAGAAAGTTGGGCTTCTTTTGGAACAGAATGGTTTCCAGCTGTCTCAGTTAAACTGGCTATACACTATACAAATTTCTTCCGGTTCTTGATGGACCGGTTGAATTTCGTACAGTGGGTGTCACTGTCTGCACCCTTTCGGCTGACATTTCTTGATCAGCTAACCAAAGGAGTCTTCCAACAAACAGCAGTGTTCAGGTGTTCTGACAGTGGCCAGTGGGCTCTGTAAGACTACAATGCAAACAGTGGGAGATTCCTCGATCAACACTTCGTAAGGGTTGATGGGAGGCATCTGTTATATTTTTCTTCGTTCAGCCCACAGGTTGAATTAAGAAAAAAAAATGTGTACGGCCATCTAAAGCCTTACAGCCTCCATTTCCTTCTGCTAAAGTCACATGTTTGCTTTACCCCTGCTCCACATATTTCTAGATCGGTCACCTAGACTTGGGTAAGAAAAAAAATGAAGTCAATCAATGTAATGTATTTGCCAGAGGCTTATGGGTACGTCTTTTTATTACCTGAAGTATGGGCTAGTAGATTTTAAAGTGAATGTCCAGCCAAGTTAACCGCCCCGTTGTAGAAAAGAAACGGCCGGCCGGGAGGTTCCTAGATGTAACGGCATCTAAAGACGTCCTGTTAGCCCCGCCCACTGTGGGAAACGACCGAAATTTAAAACCAGGCAGCGATGCTTGTATGGTGTGCCAATTGGAGCCCCCCCCCAGCTGTGCACGGTGCAAGCCTGGGACCAGCTTGGTAGCTCTAATGGGGGATCAGAGGGATATCGATACACTATCTCCCTCTGGTCCCCTCTCCGCTATCAGAATGCGGAAGTGATGTATATTACATCACTTCCACATTCTTGTCACTCTCCAGCTTCAGAAGCCGATCTCTGCTTTATCAGCTTTTTTGTAAAAAAAAAAAACATTTTCAGTAATTTCTTTTCCTTTTTTAATATAGTAAAAAAATAAAACCCCCAGTGGTGAATAAATACCACCAAAAGAAAGCTCTATCTTTCCCCCCAAAAAATGCTATAAAATTAATTTCAGTACAGCGTTGCATGACGGAATAAATGTCAAAGTACTGCAGCGCTGTATACTGAAAAATGGCCTGGCCAGGAAGGGGGTTTAACACCGCGGTCAGCAAGTAGTTAAAGAGGAACTTTTTACCCATCTCTTTAAAATTACAAACATGCCTTTTTTAGAAATGTTTAGTAATGACAATCTACAAGCACATCCATCTAGATAATTGCCGGCTTTGTGTTCTTTGCATACCTTTCTCTTTTCTTTCCCAGTCTTCTGACAGTGGCTGTGTTAATGAAGGGCAGGCTACTAGCTTTGCCCTTACTTCCTGGAACTCTGGCACATGTGACTAGGACATGTGACCATGCACATCATCTCAGGGGAGGCAAATGCCTTTCCCTGAGATCTCATGAGATTACAGAGGAGATTTCCCAGCAATTCTCTGCTGCTGTAACCTTCCGAGGATGCAACACTTGGGCACATTATATCATTTGTGCCAGAACTGGACCAGGAAGTGAATAAACTTTTTTTATTTGTAAGTAAATTGAAAAACAAGTTTGTTTAGCTAATGAATGTAAGATGCTTTCTTATCAGCATGCAGAGCTGCATGCTGATGTTACTTTCAGTGAAAAGGGATAAAGGTCCACTTTAAGTTTTGTATACAGTGGGGAAAGATTAGTATCCCTGTGGATTTTTTAACTTTATTTCATGGCTGCATTTTTAATTAATTTTCCTCTATCGGTGACAGCAGTTTTCCGGAAGTTGAGGGAAATATGCCATGGGGGCACAAGCATTGATAAAAAGCTGGGGTTTTAGCCTCTCCTAAAAACTGTTGCTGCTGGAGATTTGACCTCACTTTCTGTCTGGCGAAAGTTGTGACCTGAACACAAAGTGAGGGGAAAATCTCTAATGGGGATAAATGATGGCAGTAAAGACCCAACAGGGGGTTCTAACCTCCTCGTAACCCCCCCTCCCCGTTGGTTTTGTTGCAAAAAAAATATTCAAATTTAGGTTGAGCCAAGACTTAATTGAAGAACATGAAGACTATCTGTGGAAATAAGAGGAGCTGGCGCAAATTTAGAGGAAGCAATATACAATCAAATTCAAACCTATACACCAGCACTCCATGATGACTGAATTATCCAGGTATCCTATTACCATGTGTCAACAGTAACGGCGCCCATACACTGCATGATTCTCGTACGAAAATTGCGGGGAATCGTGCAGTGAGAATGAAGACGTGCGACCGTTTCTACTGACGGTCGCACGTCTTTTGTCTAAGGAGCATGCTAGAAAACAAGTTGAAAATCTTATGATTTTCGGCTGGTTTGAATGATGCTCGGGAGACAAATGCCGAACGGGCCGGTGTGCGCACGCACTGCCCGTTCAGCATTGCGGTCATCGGAAGCCCGCCCCTCAGGGGGGCGGGCTTGCGATGATCGCAAGTACCATCTGCCTGTCCAAGATGGGCAGATCGTACGTTTTTTTAAAATTACTTTACAACCAAGTGTATGGCCACCTTAAGGGAGCCCTGTTTAACAAGGATAAATATGTGCATGTGTGTATTTGTTCCAACACGATAAAGCACCACAGTGCTCCCAACATGGGTGGCAAATACTCGGATGATTCTACTACCATGGAGTGCTTGTCTATTTATGTCCATGACTTCACTTCCAGCATGCTGAATAGGACTCCTGAGAGGCATTAAATAGAAATGAATCTCCTTCACACCCTCCTAATATGTTTCTAAATGGCCTACCATGTCCTGAGAGATTACCACCGCTGGGGAAACTTTAGTTGATAATGAAAGACTTAATGCTCAAAGGCTTCATAGTTGTGCACTTTGTCCTTTTATAGCACTTTAATTTATAGCATTGCAGCAGGTTCCTGTTTTATTAACAGCTATATGGGAGCATTAAATGCATCTACTTTACAGCAGTCTTAGAGTGGCCGCTAAAGAGAATCTGTTACAAAGCAAATAGTGGTCTCCAGTACTGTATCTCAAGCTAAAGCGATTGCTTTTGGGCTCCTAGGCCAGATTCCCAATTCGGCTTCATTGCATTGACCCAGTATTGAAACCAGCATATTCATAGAGGTTTACAAATTACTTTGCTGCTTTGAGCTTCTATTCTTTGAGGTTTCTATTCATATACTGGTTGCTACTAGTCGGGCTACAACTCATCATTTTGAAGTGGATGACAAAAAAGAACCTTAGCTTGAGTGACGATGCGTTAGAAATAAGAGCCTAAAGCTGTCCATACACTGCTGGCTCATAAAATACCTGAACAATGCCTGCATCCAATCAGATTGTTCAGGTGCTTTGAGAGCCAGCGGGGACGACTAGCAAGATACTGAAGCTTGGCCCAGTGGGAGATTCCTCCGTCAAGAGTTTAGCGTAGATGAAGGAATCTGTTGTGCTTTTTCCATCTGACCATAGAAAATCTGCAGATAATCTATAGATGTATGGCCAGCTCAAGACATTCATTCTGTGTTTCCACTCGGGAGCTTACTAGTGCCACCAGATGCAGGAAGTCTGGGGGGAAATCTCTCCAAATAGCACTGACAAAAAATTTAAACATTTTTTTATTTTCTTTTTTTAGAAGGTTTACAACCGATTTTTTGTTTTTGTTTTTATTGGAAAAATATTTTCTCTTTCCACACCAAAGTGATGTCACCTGGTCTTAAGCTGGCCATACGCCTTTCAATTATCTGCAGATTTTCTGTGGTCAGATGGAAAAGGTGCAACAGATTCCTCCATCTACACTAACCTGTGTGATGGAGTAATCTCCACCTGGGCCAATCTGTTGCACTTTTTCCACCTGACCACAGAAAATCTGCAGATAATTGTAAGGTGTATGGGCACCTTTTAGAGGCAGAAGGCATGTTTCCCCAGACTGCAGGAAATGCTGACTGGTGGTCAGTGTCATGCTGAGAAAACCTTATTTGCTTTTAGTATCTTAATCAAATGCTACAGATACATGATGTAGAGGAGTATGGGCATATAAAGTATATAAATAGCTAGTTAAGATGTAACCTTTTCATCTCTTTGGGACTTTGGCACTGGCACTACTGGGGACACAGCATACCTAGAGGGCACTCCTAGCCTCTTATCCTAAATACTATTGTAACTATACCGTCTCTTTATTTTGTAACTGATGGTGTGATCTAAATCCTTTATAATACTAATGATGCCTAAGAGCTATTAAATGTATTTATTTCATAGTAGAACACTTTTTTTTTTTATTTTTAGTTTTGTTTTCTAATCAATAGCGTGTGTCTTTTTACAGCAACTATGATTTTGTTGGCAATATATACATCTTGCATTGTTTGTAGTCTTTAGTGGCATGAAATATTGAGGGCTCCTTTAGCACATGTCTAGTGTTGGAGAACCTGTTGTGCAATAACGCTTGGCGGGGGGGATGGGGTACGGGGTACAGTGAGTGTTTCGCATGTTGCTGTAAAAGTGCATTGGGGTGCTATGCAAAAATAGCACCACACTGTGATTTGTGCATTATCGTTTGGTAAAACATGCATGTTACTGCATGCAAGTTGAATGTGAATGGGCCCTTTAAAACTTAATATATAGAAGCTGGTGAGGTGCTCTTGTTGCCAACCTTCCTCACCCAACCATCCCCCTTTCATGGAAAAAGGAACCATTAGGATTAAGTATTCACCTGTGTCCTAAAACACATGACTAGTTTTAGACCATTCTTGTGATGGGATTGTTCTCTTTTTTATGGTTAATGTGATGTGGAGGAATGTTGACATTTAAAATGTGGATAATATAGAAAATAATGGTAATCCAATGTGCATAATAGGGATGCACTGATACTAGTATCAGTGCCGATGCAGAGTATTTGGGCAAGAATAGTCGTCCAAATGCTCCGATACCTTCCCCGATACCGGAACTTCCGGTCAGAGGAAGTTTTCCTCTGACCAGCAGTGCTGTAGGGGAATATGGAGCCGCCTACCTGGGCAATCTGGAAGCCAGTTGGCAAGTAATGACCCGCCTCCCGAATTCCTGAGTAGCTAGGAAACAGGTTTCCCGGCCATATCGGCATGGAGATGGCTTCCCAGGAAATCAGGATTTTCGTTGTATGTTTTTTTGTTGATGCTTGTTGAGGTTTAACGGGCAATAGTACTTGCTGGAGATCAGTGTCTAATAGTGTTAAGTAGTGTGGAGAGTAAACGAAACGCCCTGGACTACAATTTGATGGGGCTACAATTGGACTAGGGGGCAGGTCCACCAGATGTTTTCTACTTTGTTATAGTCATGTACTAGTTATTGGACAGTGCAGAGTAACGCATAGCACATAACCTGTGTGCACTGCTGTGTGAAGGTGTCCTGTGTTGCTGTAATGCATTGCAGTGTTCTGGGGTCTAACATCTATGTAAATGTAATGCCTGTGTCATTTTATCACAACACACCAAGGCAGCATCTTGGTGTGAACAGGCCCTATACAAAGCAAGGCTCAGCCCAAAGGGGGGACTAGTGTGAACTGGCCCAAAAGGGATGAAGTCTGTCACTCTGGTGGGGTCCATGATAAACTATGCACTTTGTGGACCGAGTGTATTCGGCACTACCGAGTTGTCTTTGCTAAACTACTCAACCGGTTTTGAGATTTAATACATTAAAAAAAAAAAAGCCCACACAGTGGGACCCCCTTAATATGTCCACAGTAGGTGTTGAGAGATTCATGCCAATATAGGATAAAAGAAACTGTCAGGTGGTTTAATTGCTATTAGCAAAACTGCGGGTTCTTTCAACATTGTATAAATGCAACAATGCACCTGCTCTTTTGTGCGGTGCCAATCGCAATGGCACATGTAGAGTAGAGCATACCACACCACAACACACTGCATTCCCAAAAAGAGGTCATGTATGTTTTTCCATTCATTGTGGTGCTTTGGCAGCCCATTCATACTGAATGAGCTGCATTAATGTGTTAACACCATGGAATACGTAAAGTATAAATGTGCCCTGACAGTTTCTGGAGCTCCATTGCATCTTTCCTTCATCATTGCACATAATTGGCTTGCATTCCTGCATGCATGCTACAGTCCTATAGAGCAGAGCCAGCATTATTTAGGGCCAAAACACACTTCTGTGTTGCAGCGCCATTCCTTTTGAAAGGCGCCCCAAAGCACTAGGGTAACACAACTCGTCTTACAGTGCACCACAACACAAGGTAGCACACTACTGAGTGTGCTGCGCTAGAGAAAGTGCTGCTTGTCCTTTTTTTTTTTTGGTGTGTGTGTGTGGGGGGGGTCCTTTAATGTAATGTAATGCATGTTAATGTGTGGCACAATGAACTTTACAAAATTGGAATTGTGTCTGGGCTCTAAATGTTACTACCAATGGCTTGTTCACACCAAATGCAGACCATTTTGCGTTTGCAAACAGGTAAAATAGGGCTTGCTGCAATTTTTTTTAACATGTTCTGGAACTGAACGCTGCGTTGTGAACTAGAGCCCAAAATACCATTGGAATACATTGGATGCAGTTTTGGTCTGTAACTGCTCTGCTCCTGGAACACGCTTCGTGTGAGCAAGGCCTAAAATGTCAAGTGTAAGGGCTTTTTACATTTTGATATAAAGTGATTATAAATCAGCCAATTGAAGGAGCCGTTTATCTTAAAGGTGCAGGGTGCTCATACAGAAACACAGTTGTAGTCATAAGTTTACAATCTGGCAGAATTGGAAAATATTAGCCATTTTACATCAATGCCTCAAAACCTGCTTACAAAAAGTCAAATGGCAAGTAGACAATCCTCAAAACTTTGGGAACCAAATAATTTGGAGTAATGAGACCAAAATTGAACTTTATGATCACTAGAATGTGTAATGCCTGGGTAGGAGTCAACAAGGTCTGTGAGGGGGCAGCACACCATTCCTACTGTGAAGCATTGAGGTGGATCTCAGCGGCACAGGGAATTGAGACGATTAATCTTGATGGCAAGATAATACTATATTCATCAGAAAATAGAAGGAAACTTGTATGGGGTGCACTTGAACTGTTCAAAATGACAATCTGAAACGTAAGGCTTATTTGGCCCTTCAGGAACTGCAGCGAAGTGTTCTGGAGCTCCAATCTAAATCTCCTGACCTAGACATCATTAAGCCACTTTAGTGAGATTTAAAGTGACACTGAACTTGTAAGTTGAACCTTAAAAATGCGTTCAAGTATAAAGTATTTGTGTATCACTCGTCTGTAGATCCTCAAATCATCTCTGAACAGGTGCGGACACTGTCCTTCCTTCTGGAGGGTGACTACTTTTGTTCCCCATGATCCCTGTGTGTAGACAATGCTCCAAGCTCGCTTCTGTGATGGATAAAGGCTGTGACACACTGCACGCGAAGCAGCACGGAGCGGTGGCGCGCTGCCTTTGCGAGCAGTGTGTCATGTCACTTTCTTCTCGGCACCTCAGCTTGCGAGAGCTCGCAAAGCTGAGCGTGCCGAGATGGAACAATTTCAATTTCAACTTCAGCCAATCGGCTCGCGCGTATAAACCGGCGCGACGGGATGCGACGTCTGGCCGGTTGTTACAGACGAGCCGATTGGCTGAAGTTGAAATTGAAATTGTTCCATCTCGGCACGCTCAGCTTTGCGAGCTCTCGCAAGCTGAGGTGCCGAGAAGAAAGTGACATGACACACTGCTCGCAAAGGCAGCGCGCCACCGCTCCGTGCTGCTTCGCGTGCAGTGTGTCACGGCCTTTACAGTCTCAATACAAATTGGCAAACTAAACGTGAGATTGTAGTCCATCACGGGACAGAGCTTGGAGCGGTGGCTACTTTACAACACACCCAGAGACCATGGGGAACACAAGTAGCCACTCTCCAGAAGGAAGGACGGTGCCGGCACCATTTCAGAGATTTGAGGATCTACAGCCGAGTGATGCACAGATGAGTTTAGGGTCACCTTTATTGTGAAAAAAACTGAAGAATGTACAGGACCTAGAGGCTTTTGCCAAAAATAGGCAACTTTACCACAAAAAAAGGGCCTCATTCACAACACAAGACTGCAAGTTGTCAATGATGCTGAAGAGGGCAATACAGGATATGAAGTACTAGGTGCATGCAAACTTTTGAACGGGGCCATTTTTATATGTTCCTTTTTTTGCTATGGTTTAATTGTGCCATTTTGTAAAGCCTAATGGTTTCATTTGACTTGCAATAAAACAAAAATATATGTTTGGTCTGATCGCTCATTCTTAAATGGTCCACATCTACAGTTTGTCAAGGCAACTATATATTGATGTTCCAGTACTTTGAGCTTCTATATACATCATAAAACAGTAAGTGACAATGCTGATCAATTTGCTGATGGATTGAGACATTCTACACCTCCCATCTCTGAAGTGTTAAAAGCAAAGTGCAGCATTATTCAGACAGCCTGCTTAGTATGCCCAGGAGAGCTTTTTTAAGTCGCAGGCACAGAGAGAGAAATTCAGAAGTTTTTTGCAGTGTGAACTCTGCTGATACAGCACTGACTGGGGCAAGTATTATCATGACTAACAAAATGTACCAAAGGGATAAAAATTGTTGATCTGTTCCATATACTCGTAATACCTTTTTTGTTGGTTTTTGGATAGAACAGTCTTCCCCATTGCCAAGTTTAAATTTTGGGGTGACTGTAGATCTACATTGCAATATGGTTACAAACACTGAACCTATTCTAGTATTTTGCTCTTATATTGGTTTGTATGGCCAGCCTTCTGTATATTCAGGTCTCCTTTTTAATTCGTAAAGTACCCAAAAACAAAAAAGTTTAGGTTATAGATGCAGAGTAGTTATGGTTTAAAAAAAAAAAAACCTGTTGGGGTTTTTTGTTGTCTATTGCGTTGGTGAAATTTTGCATTCACTTCCTAACCCAGAGACGCAACAATTTCCCTTTTAGGCAGTTTTCATCGGGTGTCACCATTGGAAGATTTTTTCAAGACTTTTGCAGGGGGGGGGCAAAGTAGTCAGGTTTCTGGCTGTCTGCACACATTAGCCAGCAGGGGAGATTGTCCATCCGCTCAGTTGTCTTGCTCAGCCCACAGAGGGTGGAACTGTTTACTGCCAGCTTTACAATGATCACAAGACAAAAAAAAGGGATTTGCACCAGTGGGTCATAATGCCAATAAAACCTGACATGGGTTCTAAACCCTTCACTACTTTATCTAAAACATATTGGCCTTGGATAAACTTTTGCCTATAGATGTACCTAAAAGGAGCACACATGGGAGTCTGCCACCACCAACTTCTCATTCTGCAAACACTATTTGCCTGCTTGACTCTTTCTTTAAGATTTGGAGTCACTGATGCAGAGCAAGTATGCAGGTCAAGACTTCTGAAGTTCCTCATGTGACTCATGGAGGGAATTAATCAAATTTGGAGCAGTTGTCATTGGTAACCAATTCGCTTCTCTTTTCAGTTATTCTTTGTAAATGAAATACACTGGTTACTATGGGCGATTGCTCCAGATTCTGTCTGCCCCAATTTAGAAAATGCCCCTCTAAGTTTAAGTAAGGTCTTAGCATTTTCAGAACGTTTGCAGTGTTGGTCCGCTATTTCTCAGAGAAGGTTTACGCTAAAGTGTACATCTAGCCTAAACTGGGAAAAGAATAGGAACCTTGTCAGGTTTTCACTGTTATCTTGCTTCCTGTCTGGTGACACTATTGCCTCATCTTCTATGATTAAGTGCGGCTGAAGCCAATAATTCATTTTACATTTTGTGTGGAGTGGTGTTAGAAAAACCTATCTGGTTTCTCTTGCTGTCTTATGTTCCCATTAGGGAAATTCGCCCTCCTCGATTTGTCCTGGTGACCGTTATGACTGAAAGTAGATGCCACATTTTGGGTTGTCACCAGAACGGGAATAAATGGGAAATCTTCCAATGGGTACATTCTGGTGACCCCGCTGAGCACCAGGGATTTCCTCTCCCTTCCTGTTGTGGATGTTTGGCAAGAAATGAAGGGGTATCTCTCCAATGGGACACAGATGGCAACCACAAAAAATCTAGCAGGGTTTATCACCCTCCCTTACTCCAAAACTTAAATGTTTTGGCATCAGTTCTTCTGTTTTACCCATGCACCATAACGATACAAGTGTGGTATATCCTTCACACAAACTAAAGCTGGGTACCCACGGTCATATTTTAGTTCACTGCACATGGTGTGAATGAGCCCTTAATGGCACTGTGAAGCAGGGTGGTTTCCCCTTTATTATTTTGGCTGCTAACAACCTTTTGTCTAACATAGTTTTGCATGATCTGCATTTTGATTTTTACAGCTAATGTATGTGGGCATCAATTATGGGGAGACTTGGCTAGTCCTCTCACCAAGTGTGGACCATTTCTAGTATTGACTTGCAGATTGGTATCACTTTGTATGATTTTTCTATGACCCTCTATGGAAGGATGACTTTATTTATACCTGGCCCATATATATAACTTGTATGGACGAGGACCCTTATGAGTTTCCTCAGATGTGATATCATGGCTGGCCAGTACAAGACGGAGAAGTCTGATGGGGGTGATGACGTACAGGATGTGTAGTGGAATATAATGGCAGTGCCGTCCTGTGTCTGTGCTGCTCTGCATGTTGATTGTAGGACAATGGGTCCGGGGCGGCATGTTTAGACAATGGAGCTCTCCCGGCCTCAATTAGAGACATTAGAGGCATGAAAGCAGAAGGGAGATGTGAAGTCTCCATCAGTTTGCATTTGACTCTGGCAATGTCCATGGCCCGGGGCACATACAAAGACAGCCTGGTGTCCCTGCTATTGGGGAAGAGGACAGAGGAGCGGGCCCAATTCACAAAACTTTACGTCCATGTCTAGACCCGGCAATACACAGAGAGCTGCCCGGACATGTAGCCGGAGTCCGGCCTGTGTACGTGTACGGGGCACGGACCGAATACACCCCATGACACAATGGCGGCACTGTGTATTAAAGCTGAACTCGGCGGGGATGTGGGAGCAGACGTGCTAATATACCTAACATTCCTCCACTGTGACTGGGCACCGGCCACACTTCTAATTGGCACTACTAGAGGCAGCTGTATATGTATCCATCATATACAGTACACCTATATACAGTGTGTGCGCTGATGTGAGGTGGTTTTCAGACCAGTTAAGTGCATTCTGCCAGCTGACACTAATATCAAATGAGGCTTTCACTAAAAACACAATTTTATCCCCCCCCCCCCC
>NW_017307167.1:0-13687 GCF_000935625.1 Nanorana parkeri | reverse complement strand
AAAACCCAATTTTTTCCCCCCCCCCCCCCACTCGTGTAAGAACCACTTACAATATTCCATGTATGTGTAGATGGCACAGTTCATGGTATGCACATAGGGTTCTGGCACGCAGCACTGCCCGTGGTATGCACATAGGGTTCTGGCACACAGCACTGCCCATGTTATGTATGTTGGGATTCTGGCACACAGCACTGCCCGTGGTATGTATGTAGGGATTCTGGCGCGCAGCACTGCCCATGGTATGTATGTATGTAGGGATTCTGGCACACAGCACTGCCCGTGGTATGTATGTATGTATGTTGGGATTCTGGCACACAGCACTGCCCGTGGTATGTATGCATGTATGCATGTATGCATGTATGTAGGGGTTCTGGCAGGCAGCCCTGCCTGTGGTATGCACTTAGGGATCCTGGCACACAGCACAGCTATTGGCAGAGCATGCCAGTCTATGATCAACCATCTCCTGAGTGGCAGCACCTGAGCCACATCTTGTTTGTTTTGCACTGAGTTAGCACTAAATGAAGTCGCATTTCCCCTGCAGGGTTTCCTGTGTATCAGGCTCATGCTAATCACTGCTCAGCCTTCTCCTGCCCCTGTCATTAAAGAGGATCCTTCCTCTCTTTGTGTCCTCTACACATCAAAGAGTGGTGATGGGGCATCAGGTGTGGGTGGAGTCATGTGGCTGTAGCTCCCCCCCTCACCTTAATAAATCCAGTAAGCCATTCTCCAGCACTGAGTAGTGGATTGGTGTGGATTAGAGGTGATCATGCACTCTGTGCCTGGTGAGTAGACTCTGCGGTGATCGAGGTGGAAATGCTATCAAACACGTCTTGGATGTGAGAAACTAATTGGCTATATTCTAAACACCTTGTAGATGTGATCACATGGTGCAGGGAGTGCATTTTGGAAGATTGGATTATTTTACTTTGGCTGCTTGGATTTATTATTGGCATTTGTTGGCCATGCTTTTGTTGTTTATTTTTTTATTTTTTATAGATACAATTGCTCAGCTTAATGGTAGTTTTGATTTGGTGTCTTTCAGAAATTGATTTGCTAAATAAGCATTTTGATTTTTTTTTTAATTAAGAAGCCTGAATCTGGATGGGAAATGCAGTTGAATTTGACGGACTAAACGTATCTGTTTTTTGTTTTGGACATTCAAATCTATGATCAATATAGTCCAATGTCCTTTATAAGTTATCCAGTCAGTGTAGATCACTAGTAGATGCACATTCTGGGAATTTAGACTTGTGTTTTGGGGCTGTTGTCCTTTTTCTCTTGGAACATAAACTGTAGTATGAAAGGACACACTTACATCTAAATACAAGACTTCTTCTGTAGAGTTGCTGTGAATCTCCCATTATTCCTTCTGAAAAGTACATAAACTATCAGGAACCATGTACGAAGAACTGCATCTTTAGGAAGGAGAAAGCATGTTTCTAGCTAACCTAATGTTTTCCACTTTAGATGTGAAGCCAGCTATAGACATGGACTGTGTCACTAACCAAGATTCCCTGTACGTACCCAACTCTGTGACTGCAACACTGGAGGACCTGGATTTATGGAGGCAGTTCCACCAGGAAGGGACAGAGATGATCATCACAAAGTCTGGCAGGCAAGTGCTACACAAAGGCTTTAGAGTGTTAATGCCAATGACTTCTACTACTGTGTCTTGTGCATTGTGATATAGAGATATAGATCGTTCATTCTTACTGCCACAGTTTAAATGTACAACTGTAGGTAGTTTGTCCTTAAACATGAATTTAGTGACCCTAAACTCAGAAGTTAACTCTTAAAAATGCATGTCTGCCTTAACTAGTAACATGTATCTCTTATTTGTGTATCTCTTGGCTGTAGATCCTCAAATCATCTCTGAATTGGTGCTGACACTGTCCTTCCTTCTGGAGGGTGGCTGCTTGTGTTCCCCATGGCCCCTGTGTATGTTGTAAAGTAGACTCCGCACCAAGCTCACTCCCATGATGGACTACAAACTCCATAAAAATTAGTAAACTAAATGTGTGATTGTAGTCCATCACGGGAGTGAGCTTGGAGTGGTGGTGGCTACTTTACAACACACACAGGGACCATGGGGAACACAAGCAGCCACCCTCCAGGAGGGACAGGTCAGTATGAATTCAGAGATGGTTTGAGAATCTGTGGCCGAGTGATACGCAAATAAGTTACATTTTTGTTAATAGTTGAGGTACTTGAATGCATTTTGAAGAGTCAATTCCTTAGTTTAGTGTCACTTTAAGTGAGGGGTCAGTATTAATCTCCCATTTTTTAAGAGGTTTTGCTTTTTTACAGTGCAACTCTTAGAAGCAGTATTCCGACTTCTCATTATCTGTCATCTCTCTACAGGCGGATGTTCCCTCAATGTAAGATTCGACTCTATGGGCTCCATCCCTACACCAAATATGTGGTTCTGGTGGACTTTGTCCCTCTAGACAGCTGCAGATATAAGGTAAATATGACTAGCCTATGAAATATATTGGCACTACTAGCCACTCTACTTGCCTGTATGCAATGATTTTGACAAACCTGTATCATAATAGTAGCTGATGTGTGTTTTACTTTTTTTTTTTTTCTATTTAATTTTAAGGTTCTACATTTTGAGTATTGCTTGTTTGGGAAAGCATGTTTTTGGTTGTTAAATCTATCGCCACAATAGACATTGTTTTATTGTTTTCAATAGTGGAACAAGAACCAGTGGGAGGCAGCAGGTAAAGCAGAGCCACACCCTCCATGCAGGACGTATGTTCACCCTGACTCTCCAGCCCCTGGTGCCCACTGGATGAAGGATGCAATCGGCTTCCAAAAACTAAAACTGACCAACAACACTTTGGACCAACATGGACATGTAAGAATTGTTATGGAATGCCTACCCTTCTTACTCATAAACTGCCATGCTACTATAAAATATCAGTGTCTTATTCTAGTGCTTTTACTCTTTGCAGATAATTTTGCATTCAATGCATCGATACAAACCTCGGTTCCACATAATTCAGTCTGATGATGTGTACAACACCCGATGGGGACTCCTGCAGGTATTCAGCTTTCCAGAGACTGAGTTTACAGCAGTCACCGCCTATCAAAATGACAAGGTAAGATAAAGTACCACGCACATTAAGGGCTTGTTCACACCAAGTGCGGAGCAGATGCTGAGCAGTTACAGAACGCATCCAATGTATTCCAATGGTATTTTGGGCTCTAGTTCACACTGCAGCGCTCAGTTCCAGAGCATGTGGAAAAACTGCAGCATGCCCTATTTTTATGCTCTGGGACACATGCAAATGCTTCTAAAATGCATGCAAATGCCCTGGAACACACACAGTGTATATGTGTGTAATAAATATATATATATATATATATATATATATTAAAGAGCCTGAAACGCAAAACACGCTACTGCATGTGCAGAAACTCATGCAGATCTGGTCCAGGTTTGGTGTGACTAAGCCCTAAAGGTTTAGTTTGTATGTCCCATCTGTATTTACAAGTGTTTCCTCTGGGGAGAATATAATGGACATCTGGCCAAGATGGCACTAACCTTTTGTTGGTTAATGTAGTAGTTACAATGGATTGTAAGCTTCTCTGATACAGGAATGCAAATGTATAGACTTACTGTGTAAACCACAATGTTCAATGAGTGAAAATAACATGGTTAGTAATGTAAAAATACTTCTCACCCCCTTTTCCTAGATCACAAAACTGAAAATTGATCACAACCCTTTTGCCAAGGGATTCAGAGAACAGGAAAGAGGCCACAAGAGGCATGTACACTTCTTTTTATTTTTATGTGTTCAAGAATTTGATAAAATAGTATGCAGGGGCCTACAACCCTGTGGAAACTGACTTGCCTCTTCAGTCCAAGTAGCTCCATTGCAGGATAGTTCTAAAAGTGGACTACTAAAGAACTTTGTATGATTATGGACTCTGGTTTACTAAAGTTCAAAATGTTTACACAATTGTGTGAATATTCACTTCAATTTTCTGATCGTGTGCAGATGAAATAAATGGATTTTTACATGATCAGAAAATTGAAGTGAATATTCATACAATTTGTGTAAAACATTCTCAGCTGTTTCAGTAAATTGGCCTCTGCATGTTTTTTAGTTCTATTTAGGCAGTCAAGGTACTGAAATCAGATGGTCAGGAAAACCGCAAGGTGACTAAAGCATTTTAGAATGTCCTTGCCAATGGCAGCCCTATAGTTCTCTCATATGTTTGTGGGAACAAGAGCCAACCTTCAATGTACATTTTCATTTTTTTTGCCTACATTGGTGTGTAGCAATTCAGTCTTGCATACATTGACACCTTCTGTTTTCTCAGGGATGACATGTTGAAACTTCTGCCACAGAGTCCAGGCAAGCGTCAGAAAAGGAAGAAATGGGAGGACAGTCCTGAACCAGAGGATGAAGGTATTTTTTGTTTTTAGTATGGAATAGATTGGGTGGCTTAGTCCAGCTTTGTAGATCATTAGATCATTTAGGCATTAACTGATTTTTTTATTTTATTTTTTCCCACCTGAAGAACGCTCTAAAATTGCTCGTGTTAAGGAAGAGCCTGGTGTGATGCCGGCAGAGGTATATTCACAATGGGTTGCAGACCAGGACGGAGCTCTTGGTTTACATCCCAACTCTCCAGATTTGACACAGTCGCCACACCAGGAGCAGCAGGTTCCGTCCTCTTCATCCAGCTTTTTATATAGGTAAGTGTTGGTGACATTTCTGAGCAATTGCCTTTGTACTATTGGGTACCATGCAATTTATTATTCTACAGGATTTATATAGCGCCAACAGTTTGCGCAGCGCTTCGATTGGCAGCACTTTGTTATTTTAAAGGAAATAACATTACGCTTGTCTTATTCCACAGAAGCCCACAGAGAAGATGTCCTCAACCCCTTCCAGGCTCCTTGGATGCTTGTGAGGCAGCAGCTAGACGTCTCACACCTGATGTTGCTACAGTGCCAGAGTCCGATGTGTGTCAACTTCAAGTATTTCCTCAGCATTCTGTACAGGAGCGCACCAGTGGAATGAACTTCCCAATGGACACCCCTACACGGCAGACACTGCGTGGGCCTATGTACAGTCCATATGCCACTGACCAGTGGATGGTTCCCACACAGGGGCAGTATCGGCCCATGGGCTACTCCTACCCAACAGACTTTAGTGCCCAGGGACCTGTGAGTCACCCACACAATGGGATGTCAGACTGGAGCCAGTATTCTCTGTTCCCTTACACTTGCTGGTAAATGGCTCGTGACAAAATTAACCAAGCGGTGGACTGACAGAGCTCATGGTTCCCTCTGCCGTTTACTAATTTTATGATTCCTCAATTTGTGAGCGGACGAAGATGAACAAATACTAGCACAAGCATCTTTTAAAAAAATATAATCGAATTGTAGCCATCCAAAGAATGCTACGTCTAGAAGAATAGGTGAATAGGATGGATCATTACTTTTTAAGATTGTACACCATTTAATTTATTACATAGACTATGTACTACTTGCTGGTATTGAATGCTTTTAGTTAGAAACCAGCTTTTGGACTTAGTATTGGCATTGAATCTACCGCACAACCACTTCAGAGGTGGCCAGACTCCTGCAAACGATTTCCAGAATAGAAAACTGCAATGGCTGCGACCTGAACTGGAGGGTGTAATATACAGTCGAAGAAGAATCTCTATTTGTTGCACATTCAACCTATTTGAAGCTGAGGACTGGAGGCATGTACTATCTCTAACAAACATTCCTGCTAGAAGGTTTTACGTCTTAAAGCCACGTTTTTCGGCATTGCTTTGCACAGATTTGTTTTGTTTTATTTTGTGGTTTCAATGTTTTTTCTTAATACTATGTAGAACATTTTGCTTGAAGTTTTGCACATTTTCCTGGGGAGGTTTCAGATATGACCAGCACATTGTATGACACAGTTAATGCAAGAAAAAAAGCACACGGGTCTCATTTGGTGCATGTTTTATACAGGGTTGTGTGTAATGAGCATGCTTGTTCTAACTGGGGTTTGTTTAACCTTTTCTGAGCTTTAATGTTTGCAATATAGAGATTAATATGCTTACTAGGTAGCTGCAAAGACCATATGCATTGATTTTATGACAGCCAACCAATTACAGCAGCTTGGAGCAGACAACCTAATGAAAGCAGATTTCTGATTGGCTGCTATAGACGAGTATAAATGTGTCCCTTTGGCACATCTCTAAATAAGCCTGTATGTGCATATAACTATTTCTGACTGCAGAGGTCAGAAGAGCAGGCAGCCTAGGGCTGTTTATTTCTTAGACTTGGCACCCCTGTATTTGTGGTTGTGACTGAGATGTGTCCTATGTATAGACTGCATTATGTGTAAATAGATTTTATTTAAGAAACATTGGACTTTATTTCCTAGCTAGGAGCACACCCTTCTAATGAAGGATGCATTTTATGTACTTTATTGAATTTAACGAAGTGAAAATGATGGGGGATGTACATTTGTGGTTCACTGTCATTCTTACACCTGCAATAAATGTCCAGTATAATGAAATGTGTGTTTCCAAATGTTGTACTATTCCAAATGGGGTGTTTTATGGGTTTGAATGTCATACAGAAGACCCAAACTATTTCAAAGAGGGTATTTATGGAGCTGAAAGTAGGAGACGTTGCCCATAACCATCATAATCTATTCTAGACTGTCATGTTTCCAGTCTGCTTGTCGACAGTGCCCATGACTCTGGTCACATGCAGGAAGTCTGGCAAACATTGTAAACTGTCTTCTACAGCAAGCTTTATTTCCAACAGTTTCGTTTCCTGAAATGCTCACAAATAGGCTGAACATCATCTCTCCTTACTTTCCTGACAAATGTTTTTTTTGTAGACAGTCTGGCGCATAGGAGACGCCATGCTAAAATTAACATCTTATCTTCTGTTTAATACTGAGCTTTTTAACCTCTCTGCACTCCTTTTACCCCTTATGGGCGGGAGCAGTTTTGTAGATCAGCTATGGGCCTACTGATTCTGCAAGAATGTTGTCATTCTTAAGATACGAAATAATGTTTTTGAGGCAAACCAGAGTATCGCTTGGCAATATTTAGCAAAAAGAAAAATCTCTGCAATCTGAATACAAAGCACAACTGGATTTACCTTTTGTGCAAACTTTATTCATAAATTACAAATGAGATGCAGGTCTTTCAACTTAGTAGGTGTGGTGTGTAATTATATTATAATAGGAATACTATGTATATATATCTATTAATCGTTGGGTAAAGCCAGAAAAAAAATGGATAATTGGGCTGAGCCAGGTTAAATGGGAACACATTTTATAAAATATATATTGTCTGATGCTTGGAAATGCCACACATTTCTGTGCTGTACATAGTTCATATAACCAATGTCTTGTCCAAGCAAAGCTATAAGCCCAATGCCTTTTTGCAGCCATTGAGGCAACAGTACATAAGCACTACATAGACTTGGATAAAACCTAGAAGAAAGCAGAACTAACAAACGTGTTTATTCAGTTAGTTCTGCTTTCTTCTAGGTTTTATCCAAGTCTATGTAGTGCCTATGTACCGTTGCCTCAATGGCTGCAAAAAGGCATTGGGCTTATAGCTTTGCTTGGACAAGACATTGGTTATATGAACTATGTACAGTACTGCATTAAACTTATTGCACTACGCAGTGACTGCAGTACCACAAGCTGTGGAAGTTTGGGTCCTATTCCTAGAGAGGGGGTGGGCAGAAAGATAAATGATACTAACTCCATGCAGATAAATGTCCCAGGGAAATTCTCTGCACTGACAGACAGATGTATTACAAATACATGGTAATGCAGTAGAAGTATGCAATCGGCGTAAACTATTCCTTTTGGTGAAGTGTTTTGGGTAATCCTTCTTTCCATCACTAACTAAACTAACATTTGGGGTAGAAATCAACTGCAAACAAGGTTTCAGTGTACATACTCCATACTGAGATGCTGCAAACTCCTAATATTTGATAGCTGGGAAGGAATGGTTACCAGGCTGCCGGTTTTCACAACTGTCCTTGGATTAGACTTGCTCTTTGTCACGGAATGAGATAAATTTCTACCGAGGGCAGAGATTCTATAAGCTTCAAGTTGTATACACAGTGATGGCTTAGAACAGGCTTCAGGAAGTGCGTTTCTCACATTTATACGGGTCTAGTGTGTGCAGCTGTGGCCAGCGGATGGAGCGCTACAGTTCTGTATGTTTCCCTGCTCTGCTTCCTATAGGGTTTTTGGAGGGGGCTAATGTGACTTTACAAGTATCATTAAAAAAAAAGCTCATTTAGGTCCCAAAGAAAATTCTACAGCCGCCCTGCTGTTTTGTGCATGTTAATATCTGTTGTCACCAGAACAGGGGATCCCTATTTTTAGATTTCCCCCTCATCTCCTTTTTCTAGTGGCTGATCCTTTTTAACATTTTGGATTTGTTTCTTTCTTGGTAACAATAGTGTGCATCGCCACACACAAACACTTCTCTTTACTATTCAACACATAGAAATAGGTTTTGCCTTTTAGACACTAGGGGGAATTGATCAAAATGGAGCAAACCGAATCTGGAGCAGTTGCCCATGGCAACCAATCGGCGTCTCTTCAGTTTGCTCAGGTAAGATTTTGAAAAAGAGAGAGAAGCTGATTGGCTGTAGTGCAAATCTGCTCCAGTTTTGATAAATTCCCCCCACTGTATGGTAAACTGTCACAGGATGTATACTGCCATTGATTACCTCCTTCTGAAGATAGTTGCCTGGCTGTGTCTGGTTTCAGTCCCTCTAAGTAACATGGGACTAAAACCAACAACATAACTCTAGCACCATAAAAAGGACACATGATGACATGCTTGGATCATAATGGAATCAGGCAAACATTACTTGCGCTCCCCCCCTTAAGCAAGGAGACATATCGCATAAAAGTGCCATGGCAAAGAGGGAGGGGAGCTTGCGGTTTTGTGGATCGGGTGACGCTAAGCCATAGTCGAATCCATATTATCTGGCTGCAAGAGGCACAAAGAGTTTTCCCCCAAGGAAGACCTAAGCCAGGTAAGCTGCCAGGAAACCTTAAAGGGTCCACACCACTGTATAGAGAAGGGGTGGGCAAACTGGCTCTACAGCTGTGCTAAAACTACATATGACATTGTGCATCTGTGTCTGGGAGCCTGAGACTGAAAAAAATCTTGCAATGCCTCATGGGACTTATAGTTTCACAACAGCTGGATGGCTGGAGTTTGACCACCACTGGTACAGAGAAAAACCAGGGGGAGGAAGAAAGGGGAATGAGGGAACAAAATATCCATTGCAATTTCAAATAAATTGCTGCACCCCTTACCAGACCTGCACCAAACATGCAATCTATATCTGGCTTTTATGATGATCTTATGGCTTCAGTACATTCTACGTTACTGGCCCACAACAAGCATACAAGCAGGGAGGTCGGGGACTGCTGGTTGCCATGCTTTCACTAGATGTATGCATTAAAGCCATACGATCAGCAATGCCAGGCTATGTATTTCTCTCCATGAAGGTTGACACCCAAAGACAGATTTACAATGTCATTGTTTCCAAACATGGACACTATGCAATAAAATAAGTGTTACTTTTGTGTGAGTCATTTCTGGTGTCTCTAAAAATCCTACTTTTTGGTGGGTGTTTTTGAGCAGCTGGGAAAGCACTATTAAGCGTCTAACCCAAAAAATCCCATGACTTTCAATGGCCCCTGTTCACACCTGAGCAGGAAAACGCCAAACACCCGAAAAGATGCATGAGCTTTAAAAGCACAACCCCCCTCCCCCCCCATAGATTTCAATAGAAATGCCAGACATTGCGTGGCAGAAGCAGGTTGCACATTTATGTGCGCGTTTGTACGCGTGTTAATCCATTTCCCGCAATCTTTCTTAAGCTGCCAGTCAAACGTGTAGAAATGTGCCAAACGCATGAGTAACCACACGCTGAAACGTGCAAAAACGACAATGCCTAGGTGTGAACCCAGCTTGACGTTTTCTTATATGTCTCGGGGATTGTGATGGGTGAGATCTGTGTGTTTGAGTTCCTTGGTCTATACACGTGCTGTGGCCATTATGCTGTTCTCACTTTTGGATTTTTATTATTGTACTCAGAGTAGGTATAGTGTTAGTAGAGTAGTTAACGTGTAGTAATTGTCTTTGTTACAGTTTTCTTGGTTACAATGCAGAGTATAAAGGTGTATACCAGGGGTAAGCAACCATGGCACCTGTGGTGAAACTACAAATCTCATGTTTCTGCCTCTGCAAGTCATGCTTGTGGCTATCAGTCTTGCAATGCCTTATGGGACTGGTGGGGTACCAAGGTTGCCTAGCCCTGGTGTACAGATTATTATACAGGATTTATATAGTGCCAACAGTTTGTGCAGCGCTTTAAGGAAGACATTCACATTCAAGACCAGATGGTAATGAGGAGGGCCTACAATCTGTAAGCTTTACATTCATGTTGATTCTAGAGTCGTTTTTCATCTTGGTTCATTAAAAATCCAGAATATTCTGTTTTATGAAATACTAAAGATTTCTTCCAGATTTTCAAACTTGTATAATACAGGGAAAACATCCCTACATGGGTGATTGTAACAAGTGCACTTCAGTACATGAGGGCCAGCCTTTCCCTGGTATGCAATCAAGGGAAGAACTTATATCATTAATATTGTATAAAATAGGGCTCATGTTGGGGTACAATGATTAAAGAATGGGATTCAAATAAGTGGAGGTGGAAAGACCATGCTGCAGTCCAGGAAGCAAGTAGAAAAGAGGGGACAAGTCATGTCCAATTTGTTTTTAGCACTCAATGCATTGTGGGGCCTATAGGTGTGTGCACGATTCATATATAAAAGTTGTTTTGACCAAGTCTGAAGATTTCTTATGTGTGCACTGTCTACCTCTGTGAATGGATAAGGAATTATGCTAGAGAGAACTCGCAGTTGGAGTATACAAAACATCGCAAATCTCAGGGGCTGACTCTTGTCACCAGGCTCTATCTACAGGTTAAAATATGACTTTTGGGTTGACTGATTCTTTAATATATAAGTATTTGGCAATCAGAAAAAGAGTGGCCATATACAGTTGATCAGTTCCGATTAAACTGGAGACAGATATTAGTCGGTAGATTTGTGTGGCCAGGCTTCTCAATATACATATAGGGCTACAGTGTGATGCATAGCCATTGCTGTGTGGTGAAGTGATTTGGAGGTGTGTATGTGTGCTCCTGGGAGGACAGCTGTATTCACACTGCTGTGCCTACATGTGGATTGGGAGGCCAGCACTTTGATGTGCAAAGCTCCTTTTGTCATCATTTACCTTTCCGTCTGTGCTCTTTCCTCTGAGCCTGTTCTCTCTTCCTCCCTTTGCCTTTCATTCCATTTCCCCTGCACAGTCTTCTATTCTTTCCTTCCAGGCGCAGTAACCCAAGGACATACACAATGAATCAGGCAGCCGGGAATGTGTCAGTTCATGAAACCCCCATTCAGTGGAAGGCAGGATATGATATACAGA
Organism: Nanorana parkeri; assembly: GCF_000935625.1. Taxonomy (NCBI): domain Eukaryota; kingdom Metazoa; phylum Chordata; class Amphibia; order Anura; family Dicroglossidae; genus Nanorana; species Nanorana parkeri. The sequence goes on along the minus strand of NW_017307167.1, from coordinate 2,170 downwards.
CACTGTATATGGATCAGTACCCCCCACATACAATTCAGAAGCCAGTTAGCCCATATACAGAGACTGAAATTGCAGGAGATTTTGTGAAATGAACTGACCCAGAACATGTGTCATACCTCCTGATCTGATACCTGTTCCAGGCCATAGGATCAGAGGTCAGCAATTGGCAAGTCATTTATCTTCTGTGCAGGTTTATTCTATCCACGTTTCAGTTAAGTAGGGGGGTAGGGATTAAGAAATTCCAAGGGGCACGTTAGAAAATTGTTCTCAATCGAACAAAATTATCCTGTGAGCCTAAGGTGGCTTGATGCCCCAAGTTCTTGAGGCCGGGCATTATTCAACCCAGAGGAAGACTAGTGCTGGACCTTGGAATGGTGAGCCTGGAGTAGTTGCTGTAGGTAGGATGACTGTTGCAGCAAAAGCTGTTTGCTTTAGTCTCAAAAAAGGCCTGGGAAATATTTAAAAAAGACAACAAAAGCCGTAATTGTGTCTTAAGGCTATTGAATTAACATGTCCGCTAAATCACCATCATTTTTAAAAATAGGTCAGCAGTTGCAGCGTCCGTCATCTGTCACCATAGGCTAACTTTAAAAGAGATCACTGGTTGCTCTGCAATTATCAATCTATGGTTGGCCATAGTTATGGAGCCCAGATGTACCACCACCCAGGCTCCATGGCTATAGCAAACACAGATTGGCCAATACACAAACGTTGCCTATGGGTACAGCTACAATCAGACCTTAAAAACACCGGCACTCAAAGGATCTAGGAAAATATTTTGCTGGATTGGATTTATCTGGTCAAAATACAGTTGTTAGCTCAAGGGAAGTATAGTAAGTCTTTCTATGGGTACATTTCCAGACAAAAAGGGAATAAATAAATGTGCCATACAGAACCTCACACAAATGATGTCAGACTTACTTTGGATCATGGAAGTGTATGGCTGATTCCTTGTTCTCTTTCTGATTGGCCAGACAAGCACTCTCCTGAATAAGAAGTGAAGTTAAGTGTTTTAGGATACTCTAAAAATCTGAAACCTAATGTCAGAAACTGGAAATGACTATAGATTTCCTGCAAACCAACAATGTATAGGATAACACATTTAACGGAGAATCTGAGAACTGATGCACACAAATCACAGTTTCTAATTTTGGGGAAAAAGTCACTCTGATACTCAATTAACTATGTAAATTCGAATTCACATAAGCATTGTCTGGTTGTGTTCAATTGCAAATTGACTATTTGTTTGTACGTATGACCCTGTATGGGAGTAAATACCCCTAGGGTCTGACAATGCTCAAACACTACACCTGGCACAAAGATGGAAATGTCTTTACGCTAGTTGGGAGTTCATATACAATTTTCCATTGTTCATGCAGTGTGGTCCTGAGTCAATGTTATTAGATGCAAGCTGTAGGATGTTATAATGTGAGTGTACATGTCATTAATCAGGGTTACAACCACCAGAGGATCTGTTCTACTGCATGTATACATGTATGCTCGTACCATGTGAGAGCAGTGCAACTGTGGATTGCTGCATTGTAATGATGTAGAATCGGGAATTAGCTAAATATGTTATCACCTTTCTGTCAGACCAGTGCTGTGACACTGCAGGCGTAGAAATGCGAAGCGATGCAAAGCTAAAAAATTGGAACCTTCCACTTCACACCGCACCGCAGCTTGTCTACACTGTAGTTTGTACCGTATTTTTTCATGGTTATCTCTACAGATTCTGCTTGTCATGGATACCTCTACAGAGTGGTTAAACCAGGTCGATTTTGGGACAGTGGTGGAGAGCCAAGGCCCAGTCCCAGCTGCAAACGCTACCACCCTGGTAGTTCTGCCATTGGCTCCAGGCTGTAGAGGGACTACAAGTTTCAGCAAGACATTATATAGCATTGCAGCACAATATTGCAGCACTAGGGGGCAATGGCATGATAAATATTCATTTCATTATTCAATGTCTTTTTTTTAAATATTATAACATTTATAATATAAAAAAAAGACATGGAGATGTGACTATGCACGGGCGGCTGTCCGTGAAAAGTCAGCTGTACGAATACGTGCGGAGACACACTAAGCAAAAAAAAAAAAAAGCACTTTAATGTGCATTCTTCAGAATATTGCGCAAACCACGTAGCCCCCAAAATAGTGCAAGTGCATTAATCCG
>NW_017307166.1:697587-720022 GCF_000935625.1 Nanorana parkeri | reverse complement strand
ATGTCTTTGTTCAACCTCAAATACTATGTAACTATGTAACTTGGACTTCGAGTCAAGGTTACAGAGAGGGGGGCCCAAATAACCTGGTTCTCAGGGGGAGGGGAGATTATACAGAGGGAAAGAAAGGTATAGTCAGTGGGAAGAGAAGAGGGTAAAGCAAGGAAGGTGGGGTAGAAGGGGGGAAATAGAGTAGAGAGCAAATCCTATAAGTAGAGGAGTAGAGATAGCTGGTCATCAACTCCGGCTTCGGGTCCTTATATTGTCAAGGAATCCACATTGAAAGAGGGAGGAAGGTACAACTCAATCCATGGTTCCCGCAGCTTCCCCAACGGCACCAAGGTATCCCTTTGGACAGCAGTGAGCTTCTCCAAAAACATCACACGTGTTACCCTGCGTTTGAATTCCGCAAAGGGAAGGTCAGGGGACTTCCAAGCCCGCGCAATAACCCTCTTGGCCTCTGTGAGGATGAAGGTGAGCAGTCGGTGTTGACGTACCGTGCACACCAATGGCTTTTTATGTAGCAGGGCTTCTAACGGGTCTTTTCGAAAAGTCTTGCCCCTAACAGTATATAAGAGTTGGTAGACTCTATGCCAGAATCTCTTTACCTTGGGGCAAGACCACCATATGTGAAGGACCGAGCCCTCCGCCCGGCAACCCCTAAAACAGTTTGGGGAGTGTGATGGTAAAGCTTTGGAGATCCGGAGTACCACCTCAGGATCAATTTGTAGTTGGCTTCTATGGCTTGGACATTGGTGGAGCTTCGGGAGATCGTCGCCCATATCTGGGTCCAGGTGTCAGGAGTAATGGAGCATCCCAAGTCATGTTCCCACCTGGAGGCGTAGGGAGGAGGGGAATTGGAAGATATGCTTAGAGGTTAGGTTATGTTTAGTTTGGAGCGTTGAGAATGGTACAATACCCGATTCAGAGCAGAAACCTTTGATCAAGCTCAGGGTGGTGGAGAGCCATGATTTGAAGGAGGCGGGGTTGGAGTATCCCGGTCGGAACAACAGATTGCCATGGATAGACATCAGGGGAGAGTGGAGAGACATCCAGTGGAGAGACATCCAGTGGAGAGACATCCATTTTTAGGGACATAAAATATTTAAAGGGTTTTCGATAAAACAACTGGTCTAACTCTTCGATAGATTCAACATGTGTATCAACATTTTTATATTTTTCTTATTAATACTTTCCTAGGAAAGATATTTGGAACGGATAGAATACAATTACATGAATCTTAATAATAAAGGAAAGCCCTTTAAATATTTTATGTCCCTAAAAATTCAATTATTTATGTTCCCGAAAACCATTAAAGGATTCTTCCTAATATCCTTTGCGATTAAGGCTTTTTATAGACGATTTCATGTCATGCCGTTTATTCCCTTTTTTGTATACATTTTTTAATTATTAATTATTAATCTTTAATCATTTTTAAAGCTTGACATGTTTGGTGTCCATTTACCCGACATGACCCCATCTTTTATATTTTACCAAAAATATGGGTATATATAATATATTATATTATGTTTCCTAATATAATGAAAAAAATACTTTTTTTTTTCTCCAAAATTTTCAATAATGTTTCCTTAATATAGTAAAAAATAAAAACCCCAGTGGTGATTAAATACCACCAAAATAAAGCTCTATCTGTCCCCAAAAAATTGTATAAAATTTATTTCAGTACAGCGTTGCATGACGGAATAAATGTCATTCAAAGTACCGCAGCGCGAAATACTGAAAAATGATCTGGCCAGGAAGGAGGTCTAAACACCTGGTCTTGAAGTATTTAATGTATCTAAACTCAAAAACAAAAATATAATTTATGTTCAGTACTTCAGAACATGTTTAGGAAGTATAGAACATCCTGCCAGAAATGCAGTGTCCTTGTCACTTCCTGTGAGCTGAAGAGACAAAAGAACAATGTTGTATTTCCTATGCAAGCTAATAATCCAATCAACTATCATGTAATAGAGATGAACAAAAGTAAACATGTTTGAAGTCTGACCTATATTTCCAAGAAGTGACTGTAGCCATTAAGGGTTGAAAAAAAAGGAAGCCTGAAAAAAAGAAAACGAATGCAGCTTCTACATTTAAGAACTGGCAAACTGCAATCAATTACATTTTGGTTTTTGGGTTTAGACGAGACGCTTTAAATATAATTTGGCTGTATATTGTGACATGTAATAAGTTGATTCAGGCAGCGTTTCTGAAAGATCTTCTTCAATAAAGTTTCTTGGATAAAGCATGACAAGGTAGCTTATATAACTCATGCTTATTCTCTAATGCCAATTCTGTCCCAGAGGTTTAGCAAGCATATAGCAAATGTTTCTCTGTGTGCTTTTGTAACTGCCCTGTCAAGGAGGCCCTTGTGACATGTTTTGTTTATCTAAGTACACTTGAAGGAAACCTCTCCAAAAAGAAACATGGAGGCTGCCTTTGGCAACGTCGCATTCTGCAAAATGCTATTTCTGGCGCTCATGCATTCGACATATGTAGGGGAGTAAATCTAGGTTTCCTAGATTTGAATGACCATAAATGTATAACAGCTGTAGTGCTAAAGGTCTACAACGTATAGTTTTCAGTGCCCAGTGAAGAAGGGAATGGATGACAAAGAAGCCTTTTTGGTGAACGTTGCATACATCACACAGTGGAGAACAAACAAGGCTTACTTCTATGATGAAAACAGTTTGGCATGCAAGGGAGGAAAAGCCATATGTGGAACTATAAAAAAGCTTTTTGAAACCACATCAAACACAAGAGCGGACTTTATAACATTGTAACTGTCACTTGTGTAAAAATATGAAAAAGCGAGAAGGCCTCCTCTAATGCAGGATTAAAGTTTAGGGCTCATCCAATATTCTCTCTTCTTTGCAGTCTCTTGTGCAATTTGCTCATAAAACCCAAGCATGTCTAAATGAATGTCTCATATTTATATTTAGCATGTGTCTTCACATTATAAAGTCAGGGTTCCTAAATCCAAATCAAGTCTGTGCACAAGTAAACTGTAAAGGTTATGCAAAGATCAAGCATGAATTGTGAACTGCAGTAACTCCAATACCAACCATAAGATTCTCTTTTATTGAAGTCAGGTGATCATAAACTGAATTCTGCTATGGGTTAGGTTATTTTGCTGTTTTTCATTATTGAATGCGCCTGTTTGCTTTAGTGAGTGTATGTATTTGCAGTGACATTTATGGCATCATAGTAATTTTGTCCAGCTAATTATTGATATCCTTAAATGTGGTTGTAAATCACTACTGTGGGGCATATGTATCACAGGTGGATTAAGATTAACAGCTGGATTAAGACATGGTATCCACATAACTTTACCAGTATGAAAGGGGCACCCAGATGCAGAAGCAACCCCCTGCAACCTCCACACCCACCAGGCCAGGGTTGTGGGGAAAAGACCCTTGTTCTCATCGGCATGGGGACAAGAAGACATGGCTACTGGCACAGGGGCTCCCTGTCATCCAAGTCCTTAACACCAGTAGACAGCTCTCCAGGCAGCACCTTCCTCCCACCTGAATGATTACTCACCATGCTGATCTGTGGCTGTCCCCATCAGCAATTCAACCACAGAGATACCAGGCCTTCCTTATACCAAACTCTGCACCAGTGTCACCCCTCATGCTGTATGGTGTACAGACTGTGGATAAACCTAATTGTGAAGATGATGTACCTTGATGTATGCATAGCAGCGCATTAATGCACGTTGTAACGCATTGTTGGGCGGGGCGGTGCACCTCAACACACCTGTATGGTGTGAACAGGGCACATACAATTGAAAACATTTGTTTTCGACACAGATCGGTGCAAGTCAATGGATTGGTATGAACGAGCCCAATCCAGTATGGGGGGAAATGTGGCTTCACATGAGCATGTACACCTCGGCTTTAGAATGTGACCCATAAGAATTTGCTACATGCTTTTAAACTGTTTTAAATGGCTTCATGGTTGTAAACTAGCCATGGAGCCGACTTCCCGGCCAAACATCATTGAGCCGGCCAAACAGCATGTAGCTGGGTTCCCGGGCAATCAAGAAGTAATGAAACACCCCCAGGCTTCATGATTACCCGGGAACCTGGCTCCATGCTATCGGAAGCACCGGTATCCGTACTCGGAACTCGAATTCCGAAAGATAAATATTAGTACATGTATTCGATACCGAAAAAACGGTATAGGTGCTTTCCTACTTTAAACTCCTGCTCTTGTATTGTAAGAGAGCTACATAACCCTACTTAAAAATATTGTTCAATACACAGTCACAACGTCTTTCTGTCATTTGCCTGCAGGAAACACTTACTAAAAAACAACTGCTTGGGCTTTAGAGTGTGACCCATAAGAATTTGCTACATGCTTTTAAACTGTTTTAAATGGCATCATGGCTTTAAACTATCCAGCAGGGCAAATGGCAGCAAAGCGATAAAAAAACCTGTTCATCCGGCTCAACTCAGTGCAGTGACATCCGCAGCTCTGCCCTACGTATGTTATGTCAAAACACGTGACTTCATCAGGGGTCAGATGTCAAAACACGTGACTTCATGTCTTATTTACAGAGATGTTTTCTATTTTTCTGCAGTCATACAAAAATTGATGCAGATTTATATACTAGTTCTGGATAATTGCTAAGGTTTGCATGTATTGGGGCTAATATTTATATCCCTCCTCCATTATCAGCTGATATTCTGAGAAGCCTCATACAATTTATTCTGATCAAACCAGCAGCCATCTTAGCGGGGGTTTCTACAATTATATGGACCCTGGTCTAGATACATTTAGGGGTCTATTCACGGAGCTGCCGAGGGCAGCCGAGTGAATGACCGATCTGAAGTAAAGTGAGCCGAACACTGTTCGGCTATTCACTTCAGGCTGGTACGGCTAATTTCAGCCGTACATTGGCTGAAATCAGCCGTACATCGGCTTGCTTCGTGTGGCTTGAGCCGATGCATATGCGTTCGGCTCGGCTGAGCCGCTCGGCCATGATCGGGAGCTCTACGGGCTATTGTGAATAGCCCGTACAGCATCCCTTCGGTTCTACTGAACCGAAGGGGTCCTGGAGCCGAAGCTAGCCGAAAGATCGGCCGAAGCTACGTCCAGATCCTTCGGGAGCTTCGTGAATAGACCCCTTAGTCATGCCCCTATTCTCCAACTCAGAATGCCACCTTTTTAGATAGTTTCTTTTGATATTTGAAGACTGCAACATCCTAGAGAGTGTCAATTCTGCTGCTGTTCACACACATATATTATGTTGTCCAGAATCCGCATAGGCATGGTCAATGAGATTGCCCAGAGGTATCTCTGACCATTCACCTTTCATATAAAAAAAATGGTATCCAAACAGGGGCGTGACTAGAAATCCCAGGGCAACATAGCAAAATTTTGTATGCACCCCCCTCCCCCCACGAAACCCCCCACCACCACCCCCACCAGATTTGTCATCCCTGTGTGAGTGTTCACACCAGGGCGGTTCGGTCGCGCTGAACCGACGAAATTAACAATCCATGTGATCCGAACCACCTGCGGCCCAAAATGCACCCTGAGCTAATTTTTATGCGCTGATCAGCAAGTTTTCCATTTGGATTTTAATAAAAATGCGCTGATCAGCACGTTTTTGAGCGTTTTTAATTGCGTTTCAGCGCTGAAACGCAACTAAAAACAGCCAAAAATTATCTTTCAAAAATTGCGTGGACACCACGGTGAAACGCTTCCGCCCTGGTGTGAATGGGGCGTGAATGAGGCCTAACACTTTACTTTAATACTGCCACAATGAGAGGCTGAGGAAAGGGGATTATAAAAAAATGAATAAATATGTTAAAAATAGTTTTTGCGCTGTGTTTGTGTTGTTATAAAATGATAAAGGCGTATATTTCATTACAACACAACGCACAGCAATGCGTCATAAAGATTTGCCTTGTGCTGTCACAGTTAAATTAATGTTTTTTTACAAAATAAAAAAATAATGCACTGCGATGCGTTCTAACAATTATTTATTATGATTGTTTTACTGTTAGGGGGGCTTCTGGCAAATATCAGGGGTCTAAAGAGACCCCTGATATTTCCCTTTTGAAATAGAAAAAGACATTGAGGACACAGAGACCTCAGTCTCTTTTTCTGCAGCACCAGCACTAAATGAATTGGAAGCACTCAGTACAGAGGCTTCCCATTCATTAAGAATCTGCTGATAGTAAAATATATACTATCAAGCAGTTTCTGAATGGGGAGGAGCCTCTGTACTGACTGCTTCTCCCCATTGAGAAATTCATGAATGAACAGGAAGTGATAAAAATCACAACCTGTTCATTCATAACTGGGGACACATAGTACTATGTGTCCCCAGTTATTTACAAACACTGGAGTGATCAGACGATCACTCCAGTGTTTGCTCTGCACACGGAGGATCAGTAAATATAAATGATATTTACCGATCCTCCGCTCGGCCACGCACAGAGCCGCTGCCATCCTGAAACTGACAGGATGACAGTGGCTCCGCTCTCCTCCCCGCCTGCCGCTCGATCAGCGTGATCTAGCGTGCCGTCCTGTCAGTTTCGGGATGGCAGCGGCTCCTCCGCCGGGCATTTATTTTCGGATCCCTGATGCCTCAGCCCATACAAGCTGGCGAGAGCAGCGGGGATCCTGGCCCCCCCACTGCCGTGGACCCCAAAATGACGGCATAGGTCGCTATGGTGGTAGTTCCGCCACTGTATCCAAATGAGATCAAGCAAAAGATGCATTTTAGAAATTACAACGTTATACTAAATTCATGAGTTAAACCTTAAAAATGCATTACCTTACCTATTAACAAAAATATATCTTATTTGTGTATCACTCAGCTGTAGATCCTCAAATAATCTCGGAATTGGGGCTGCCACTGTCCTTCCTTCTGGAGGGTGGCTACTTTTGTTACCGATGGTACCTGTGTGTGTTGTAAAGTAGCCACTGCCCCAAGCACATTTACAACACACACAGGTACCATCGGTAACAAAAGTAGCCACCCTCCAGAAGGAAGGACAGTGGCAGCCCCAATTCCGAGATTATTTGAGGATCTACAGCCGAGTGATACACAAATAAGGTATGTTTTTGTTAATAGGTAGGGTACTTGAATACATTTTTAAGGTTTAACTCCTGAGGTTAGTGTCACTTTAACTTCTTTTCGCTCAAGTAACACCTCTTCTTCATATTACATACAGGATATTGAGGCGTTACCTCTAGCAACATTGTATGGGATGCTCTAAAAGTGTTTATAAAATAATTCTAGTTTAAGAAATAGTGTGGATCAAAGAATCAAATAAGAAGTGTGAGAAAGCCTTAATACAGAAAGCAGAGGAAGTGGGGAAAATTACTTAGCAAATCTGAATCTATCAAGTTAGAATAAGTGGCACCAGTCCCAGGATATTTACAAAACCATTTTCTTATCCAAAGCCAAAAATAAAAGGTTCTTTGTCAAACACAAATACTTTGAGGAATGAGATAAAACAGCCATATGCTAACTATGATAGCAAAGTCCCAGTCCAATTGTTCCATTACCACTACACATAATGGTAATGCAGTGTGTATATATCCTTTTCTCTTCTGTGGAATTATAGTCCCACGAGGGAAATATAATGGAGTAGCAGGTTGTCCATATGTATCTTGCTTCCCCATTAAGTCCTTGATCAGTCAATGATGCTAAGCATAATACAGCTTCCTGCAACGAGCTCAGACCTTTGATCATAGTGCGTGGCAGAGAGACCTTTTCTAGCATCAACTTTCTTTGTACCTCTCTCTTGGTCATATGACATTTAGGAGCTGCAAAGGAAGTTGGAGCTGCAAGACCTCCCTTTGACAGGTGTTGTGACCCCATGTCTGAATAGGCAGCAAAAAGCTCTATAATACCCAGCAGCAGTCATTGACATATTTATAGGATGACACTTGATTTATGAGGACATCTTTTATTTAACCTATTGTTGTCCTCTGTCAAAGCAGGGAATGCCCATGCCCCAACTAACTAGGCCAGGATGGGGATTGTGTCGGACACAGTTTTGAGCAGGCATTGGTGAACTCATCACTAATGATCATGATGATGATGATTACTATTATTAGTAATCATGATCATGCTATTTACTTAGTTTTACTGACATATACTGGATTCAAATAATTGGTGTACAGCTCTTGCACTTACTTTGGAACAGAGTATCCTCTAGGTCAGCTTTCTCTTAATTTATATACTGCTATATACTTGCTTTGGATGAACCTATACCTAGAGTATGGGAGACACTGTTAAGAGGTGCCTTGACATTGGTGTGTGGCCTTCCCTTATATTTACATGTGCATACAAACTAAGACCAGTTTATATTAGAAAATGACAAAAGGTTTTAACTAAGTTTGTTTTGATGGCTAAAAGAACAGACCTTTCTGGGAACATCCCCATTTTGTGTTAGCCGGTTGCAATCTCTGTACAATAGAGCTCAGATTAGGAAGAGGAGAAGAATAGAAGGAGAGGGAAGAGTGATAAAGAGCAAGCTCAGTAATTCACTGTCCAGTCACAGGCTGAGGGTGGGAAGGACACCTGTAAGTGTTTCTGAACTGCATCAGAGAAAATAAGGTCAACTTCCCTGCCTGACAGGGCTGTGTTGTGTGGCAGAACTGACTAAATCTCAGGACTGCATGGATAGAAATAATATTCTTTGGCAGGAAAAACAGTTCTTATAGATGTATTTCATCTGAGTTTTCAAGTGGTTTGTCTGTAGGTTACCTTTAAGAGCAAACTAGGGCAAGTGACAGCATCTAGACTCAGTTATACTCACGGTACCTGTGCTCCCCCACCGCTCCATCCTCCTCCATAGCTCGCAATGAAATGACCAGTGTGTGTGACCAGGGGAGACAGTGATATCACTCTCTCGGTGATGCAGCAATGTGATTGGCTTCTAGACCCAAGCAGTAACATGGAGGAGGAGGTCACATGCACTTTTATACCCAGAAGTACTGAATAGTGTCTGGCTGTAGAAAAATGTATAGCTTTTTATTTTGGGACATTCCCACCACATTTTTAACATGGTATTTTGTAATCCAAATAACTGGAAACATTTCAAGGAGGTTACTGTAAAAATAATAGCCTTCCAGGTGCCATGTATTACCTTGAGTATTCCCTGAAATTGGCTTTAGCCAGTGAGATGTATTTGTGTGTAATTTTGTGCCAGTCTGCTGTATACACATAACACTGGTATTTTTCTCAAAGAGTACAAGGTCATTGGAGAGGGAGCAGGGATGTGCCATAAAATCTCCTCCTCCAATCACAGAAAGCCTTGTACTCTTTGAGAACAATACAAGGCATTTTGTGAATAGACAAGTAGCAAGGGGATGCAACTAAATCACTTTAAGCCTGTGACACACTGCATGCGAAGCAGCGCCGAGCAGTGGTGTGCGGACCTTCGCGTGTAGTGTGTCCTGTCATTTTCCCTCCGGCGCGTCAGCTTGCAGGAGCTCGCATAGCTGAGTGTTTCGAGAGGAAAAATGTCATCTTCAGGCAATTGGCTTGTGTATATAAACCCGCGCGTCATGATGTGAAGTCCATTCGATTGTAACGGGCGAGCTGATTGGCTGAAGATGCACTCTTTCATCTGGCCGCGCTCAGCTCACGCACTGCATACGAACGTCCGTGCCTCGCAGTTTTCTTTGCTCCTCAGGGCTTTGCATGCAGTGTGTTACAGGCTTTACTGCTCGACTCCCCTCCCTCACTTCTAGCAGTGCCTGAAAGCAACGAGTTATGTGGGCATTCCCAAGGTAAGCTTCTTCTACTTTGTAGCTGGCCACCACACAATTTTTAGTGATACTTTACACATGCAGTGTGGTGTGTAAATTAAAAAGATGTTTCCCAGAGTTTGGCATTAAATGCACCCCAGTTACAAAAATCTAATCTCAGTATTTTTTTAAATGCCATTATAGGCCATAACAGCAGAAATATAGATATATAAAAGTTGTAGGGAATATTTGGGAAGAATTGTGGTTAACGGCATAGGCCTTAAAATTGTTAGGATTTTAGGTGTTAGAATAGTCAGATTTACACTATTTTATGATTTATCTAAATGATGACTTTATCTAAAAAAAAAAAACTAAGCCCCCTAACCTAACCCTCATCTAGCTGTTTACCTCTTACTGGCAACAGCGGCCTCCTCTGATGTTTACAGCCTCAGTGCCAAAATATTACCTGTGCAGTAACTCGCTATACTGCAGATTTGAATGGAGCTGTACTCCTAGAGTCTCTACACAAAAATACATCAATACATAAAAAAATATTTCTAGGCTGGTACTGGACAGCTTGTTTATAGACCTGACATCTACAGAATTTTCTGGGACAAAAAGCCCCCCAGGATAACTATTATGTGTACACCTCTTCTCTCTATAAACAAATTCTTAGTTAAAAACATAATGATTGAACCATTCGGGATAGGCACCACACCCCTTAGTATAATGTATACAAGAAAAAAAGAGAAAAGCGGGGCTTTTAAAGTGTCCAAACCATACGAAATGTTCACCAAACATACATGATTTTGTATAAACAATTGATTTATTATTACATGAAGATATACATAATTTAAAAACTTGGTTACATTCGAAATGTCATTGGCATGATATAATGGTACATTAAAATCAAGCTACCTCCTTTTGGTACCCACATGTGTGTAAATATATTTTTCATACTCATATATCATAGACTCCTTATTAGTCCTAAACCCTGTATTAATTGTATAATCCACTGTGGGCCCAGTCTTCAATGCGTTTCACAACTGTATGTGCTTCATCAGGAAGGTTGGAGGTATTCTAAAACATTGTATCAAAATAGGTTTAAGTATAATGATCTCCAAAACCAATATTCTTAATGAAAATAGCAAACAGTAATAATACAAAATCCACTTCATGCTCACAAAGATGGCTGGATCCTTATCACACACTATCTCGCAATCACCAAACAGGTGAGCCGGTGGGAGTTATCCGGGGACAAGCAGGACTGAGAAGATGAAAGAGAGGTCATTAATTTCAAAAATTCAAAAAGATATGTTCAAAAGTAGATTTATACAAAAATATACAGAGATATAAAATATCTATGTTACTACAAGCTGCTATTGGTCCGTTTATACTGACAGAAGACAACTGGATTAGGGATGTCCCGATACCACTTTTTCAAGACCAAGTACAAGTACAAGTACTTCCCCTCATGTACCTGCCGATAACATTTACCGATACTTTTTCTTAAAGGGACAGGTGACTTTAAATGATCTATAGTACAAATACATGATTTAACCTATTCCTGTTAGCAGGGGAGAAATGTAAATCTATTGCTGGAGTGTAGTGGAGGTGTGTGCTGTATATATGTACTACATATACAGTACACACGTCCAGTACACTTTAGCAATAGATTTACAGCCAGCCCTGTCCGAGCTTCCCTCACTCACAGTTTCACTCCGATCCCTGTTGCCTCATGAGGTCCCTCTTGTAGTTGGCGCTGGGCAGGATTGCTGCATCGCGTCTCAGTGCTCAGCTTGTGGGAGGCGCTCACAATTCTGCCCTGCTAACATGAATAGGTTAAATCATGATCCATAGTACATACACGGCACACACGTCCAGTACACTGCAGTAATAGAGTTACAATTATCCCCAGCTAACATGAATAGGTTAAATCATGATCCATAATACATAATAGTACATAACATGTAGCTGTACCTCGGATCATTGAACCCATTCATCTTAGCAGAGGATCATTGTAAATCTATTGCTGCAGTGAATTGGGAATCTGTACATGTACTGTGTACTATGTACTACATATCGAATGCACTGCAGCAATAGATTTACAAGACATTCCAGTCATTACCCAAATTATTTCAAAAACTCACTCTCCCCCTCTAGAGCATGTCACAACAATACATTTTTTTTTCTTTTACCTTGTTCCTGTAGGAAGAAACAGATTTGCAAAATTCTAGCAGGGGTAGCTGCTGAGAACATTTGGGATAATTTACTAAAAGAGTCGAGAATCTCAGTGGAGGAAGGCTCTTGGGATTCGACACTGGGAAAGAGATGAATGAATACATGATGAGTGGAGCAGAGAGGGGTGGGAGATAGGATAGTTCCAGAGTGCAGCAGACAGGATTTCCATTGTTGCTTGTAATTTCAGTTCAGAGGCACTGAGGCAGAGTTACTAAAGGAGTTGAGAATGTTCACACAAAAAAGAATGGAGATTCACTTCAGATGTCCGGTCATGTGAAAAGCAAATTCTTGTTTATTTATTTTGCATATGATTGGATAATTGAAGTGAATCTTTCTTCATTTTTGTGTTCACATTCTAAACTCCTCCTCAACAGCCAATTTGTGTTGTCAGTCCAAACAGGAAGTTAGGAGCAACTGAATTGTTCGCAGATCTGTATTTTTCTGTACTTTCAGCATATTCACAGGGATAAAACATGGGAAATGTGCTTGTATTAGAGAGATGTATTGAATATGTTTTATTTATTTATTTAGTTCTTTTAAACAGAAATGCACTTTACATTTTTCTTTACTTTTTCTTTTTATAAAACTGCAAGAAAAACTTCCATAGGAAGCATCAGGGTTCCAAATTTTGAGAAGTATAATTGTTTTTATTTATTAAAAGAGATAATGAAATACACTTGTTTTCCATTAGAAGGCACACATAGTGAATTAGCTTTTCTTATTCTCTGCAATGGTTTTTGTCTATTTGCTTCTAGTTTCCTTCTAATTGCACATCATATGCGTTTTATTGCATCTTAATCCCACTATAAACTATTTCTATCAGCTTTCAGCTTTTATTTATTCCTGAGGCATAAACAGTGCAAGAACAAATAGTGTGGGCCTCAAAATAAATGCATAAATAATCCTGGCAAGACACATTTAAAGTAAACGAGTGCCAGACTTGAGCAATTCAAACTGATCATATCATAAGAAAAATGATAGTCAGAAGTTACGTTATGTAAAAACAACGTGTCCAGCTTGGCCCCAAAAATGTCTATCTTTTGAGTTTTCCTGATATTCATTGAGGCTTATCAAGGGACAAATAAGGAGGGTTGTTCTTTCCTATCTATTCCCTTCCCCTTCTAATCCCTTCTTCAATTTTCTTCTTCTATATTTTCCCTTTTTTTTTTTCTTCTTCTGGTTCTACTTTCATTGTTATGATGGACCTTAGGTCTATCTGTGTTTTATGTTACCCTTGCTAAATTCAGAAGCTCTGAGGTGGTGTTCATAGATTCAGATATTGTGTATGGCTGCACCACTTAGCCTACCCGTTTTTTAGCTGATCAATTGTGCTATTGTCTTAAAGGAGAACTATGGGGTAAGTGTTTTTCCCCATAGTTCTCCTCAGGGTCACTGGAGGACATAAACTAGTGTCCTCCCTTGCCCCAAAGCTCAGTATAACACGAACTACAACTTGCGGTATACTGAGACCGCCGCAGCCGGGACGGATCCAGACATTACTGTAGAGATCCACCCAGCTGCATGATTGACAGTTGGCTCTACCTATCTAGAGGCAGAGCCAGCTGTACCCGGCCTCTCCCCTGTTCGTTCCTCCAGTTAGTGCTGGAGGATAGGAGCGGGGAGGGGGGAATCCCTACAGGGAGCCGTGACAGTCATGGCTCGCTGCAGGGACAGGATCGAGAAGTGAGCGTGCAACCGTATGTGTTCGCTCACTTACCGATCTATTGAGCCGACGTGTGACAGTTTCATTGTCATACGTGGGCTCGAACTATGAGGTTGAGTGAAAATCACTCACCTCATAGTTCTCCTTTAAACATTGTTGGTATGTCATCTGTCTTTCTTATCTCTGTTATGTTGAAAAACTCAATAAAAATCTATTGAACTATTAAAAAAAGAAAAGATGTAGGAAGTGGGACAAAGCCTGGCCTCAACAGAAAATTTTAAACTTTTGACTTCAACATTTTTAGAAAGTAAAAAAGTTAAGACCTACCCACATTCTGCAGCTCTTCTGGGATATCCCTAGTCTACAGTGGTAGATCAGGATCTACCAAAAGTGGTTCAAGGAAGGAAAACTGGTAACTGTGGACAAGTTGATGGTCGGCCAAGGCTCTTTGATGCAGTGTGCAGAGTGAAGGCTGGCCTATGTAGTCCGATCCAATAGGAGAGCTACTGTAGCTCAAATTGCTGAAACGTTAATGCTGATTCCGATAGAAAGGTGTCTGAACACACACTGCATCACAGATTTTTGAGTATGGGGCTGCATAGCTGCAAACCAGGGTGCCTATGCCAATCCGTGTCCACTGCCAAAAGTGCCTACAATCGGGCATGTGAGCATCAGAACTGGTCCACGGAGCAATGGAAGAAGGTGGCCTGGTTTGGTGACGGTGGAGGCAGTCTCATGCTTTGGGCAATGTTCTGCTGGGAGACCTTAGGTTCTGCCATTCATGTGGATGTTACTTTGACACATACCGCCTACCTAAACATTGTTGCTAACCAAGTACACCCCTTCACAGAAACATTATTCCCTGATGGCAGTGGCCTCTTTTAGCAGGATAATGCGTCCTGCCTGCACCCGCTGTTAGCACTTAGTGCTAGATACCACAACATACCTTCAGAGGTCTAGTGGTGTACATGCCTTGATAGGTCAGGGCTGTTTTGCCGGCAAAAAGGGGACCTACTCAATATTAGGCAGATGGTTATAATATTATGGCTGATCAGTGTATATCTAAAGCCAAAACCTTTTGTTTTCATTTTGTATAAATTAGGGAAGGGTTAAAGCTACTGTAATTTTTTCTCAATAGATACATTTTCCCTTCACTTTCTGTCATGTAGACTCAAAGGGACTTGAGGGTATATTTGAGGGGATATGTTTCCAATGTGCAGGAAATCCACTTGTAGATGGTTGTCATGGGAACAAGTGTCCCCATTGGAAGATTTCCTGGAATGTGACAAATCAAAATTTTGTATTTACTCTCACTTTATATCCTGAGACATTGGTGATCAGGATATTCAGGAGTAAACACAGACAGTAATAAAAACCTGACACGGGTTCTAACCCCTCACCACTCCATGCAAATAGTATTAGCATCGAGTATTTGCTTTAGTTCTACTTTTAGCCTGTTCTTCTGGAAATATTTGCCAAAAAAAGTCATAGAGGAGATTCCTTTCTCGACAAGCCTGATATAATAAAGTTAATATAGTTCTGATATTGTCTGATGATCTGTTTGACGTATGGCATGGATCAAAAGAATCTTTCGACAGTTAAGTGAGTCATTGAAGGCTCATTAGACAATCATATGTAAATTCTTCTATTTTGTGTGTTAACTCTCTAACTAGTTTCCAAAATTCTAATGTCACAAAGGCAATCTATAAGGGCCAATCCATAAGCATGATAGCCATGCTAGAATGTATACATATGTCTTTGCTCCTTTGTTTCTGGCTTTGACAAAGGTTGTCTATGGTTTGTGAAATACTTCTTTTTTGGGGGCATTCATCTTTGACTTTGGTCAGTTTGTGGCCAGGTCAATGTTGTAGAGCTTCCTGTTTTAATGGACTGTTTCAAAAGGACTGTGGAAGCTATTTATAAGAGGTTGTCCCACCTGTTTCCTGTAATGTACAAGTGAGAGTGTATTTAAACAATTAGCCTTTACGTTTAAGTAAGTTTTAGTTGTGAGGTTGAAATGTGAGGTGAAAGGTCAATAAAATTAAAGTATTTTAGTTAGGATATACACTATATATTTCTTCTGAAAACAAATATCTTACCTAATGATCCCTGTTGATAACAATGTAGTTGTTCCAAAAAGAATATGAATGGTAATAAAATATATGCCATATAGATTGCATCTTCGATGATTTTTGAGCAGAAATCTAAATTGACAGATGGTAGCTTGACGGAGACAAAGAATACAGAGGATTGTTTTGCATATGCATGGCATCTGGACTGGATCAGCAGCCACACAACATTAGACAACAGACAATGGTGCTATTTCTAAAACAGGAACTAGCATTCCCTAACAAGGGTCACAGTACAAGAAGCAAGGATACAGCTGCAGATACTCCTGTATAGCTCGTCTCAAAGAATTAAGTAGGCTTGCTGCATTAGACTATATAGAGGTTGAGTTGATGGACCAATCTTTAAATGTTTAAAACAGATGTACACATACTGTATATACACATATATTTGAATAGATGATTTTCCAAATGTTCCCCTTTAAAGAAGTTGAGTCTAATTAATCATTTGTACACAGATTAGTAAGGGGAGTTGACAAATTCTATAAATATAATTGTGTATCAATTCTTTTTTCTAGCTCTGGTCGAACTGATAGAATGGAAATGAACAGATCTCTTACTCCAAAACAATGACAGAATTAGTGTCTGTCTGGTCCTTGTCACTAGATGTGTGATCGCAGATCAGTGAAGCAGAACAGAGGCTAGGGAAGCATTAATTTCAGAAATGGAATCATCAATATCACTGGGCAACATAATCCATCTGGTAATACTACACGGAGTTTGAGCTGTCAGAGTTGGTAAACAGAGAGACCGCCATTGCAATTTATATACATTGGAGGGAATCAGTGGCATCACTGGGGGGGTACGGCCCACACCGGGTGACACCAAAATGACTGACAGTCATTTTTTGTGTCACCCTCTCTGAAAAGTCGGGCACTCAGTCATCAAGATGGCCGCTGGCAGGAAGGCATGCGTGACGTCATAACGCACACATTCATGATGATGTTGCACGTGTGCGAAATCGTTAAGTGCATGCGTGATGACGTCCCAGCGGCGCATCACGTGGTGGACGCTCCGGGTGACACCACGTCTGGGGACACCCCTGGAACGAATTGATCAAGACTGGAGCAGACAGAATCTGGAGCAGTTGCTTATAGTAACCAATCAGCTTCTCTCATTTTCAAAGCACAGCTGAATAAACTAAAAAAAGAAGCTGGTTATTATTGGCAATTGCTCCAGATTCTGTCTGCTCTAGTTTTAATAAATGTCCCCTATTTAGTTCAGGAGGCATCACCGCTCCTGGATTTCAGTATACATCTCCAGGAGAGATGAGGATGCTCCATTACAGAAAACCACTGGAGGCTCGAGCTGTTACCTTTTACAATTACCAATAACACAAGCAGAAGAAGATTTTAACAAACATCAGAGGTTCTAGACTGTTAGAGAAATGACGGACCCCACAATGCAGGGTTAAGTTCTCATTTTTATCTAAGTTCAAAAATAACAAAGATATACTCACCCAAAGCTCCAAGCTGGCCAGCTGTCACAGCGCTCCCTCCAGCCTGTCTCCTCCTCCTCTGCAGCATTGGAATCTTCCCAGTGTCCTCACGTCTATACACTGTGTATGGATCATGATGATTTATGGAACCTTGGACTGCTGCAGAGGAGGGGGAGAAAGACTCCAGGGAGTGGTCTAAAAGCGAGGTGGCTCCGAGCATCAGGTGAGGATAACTTTTTTTTTTCAACCTAGACACAAACGAGCATTTAACACTTGCAGGTGGGGGTAGCCCTCCTGTAAGGGTTAATTAAAAAAATTCCTGGAGTTCTTCTGTAACTATTAACAAAAATGTATCTTATTTGTATATCACTTGGCTGTAGATCCTCAAATCATCTCTGAATTGGCGCTGACACTGTCCTTCCTTCTGGAGGGGGGCTACTTTTGTTCCCCATGGTCCCTATGTGTGTTCTAAAGTAGCCGCCGCTCCAAGCTCACTCCCGTGATGGACAATGATCTCATGTTTAGTAACAACTAATTTGTATTGAGATTGTAGTCTATTGCTGGAGTGAGCTTGGAGCGGTGGCTACTTTACAACACACACAGAGACCAAGGGGAAGATAAGTAGCCACCATCCAGAAGGAAGGACAGTCTCATCACCTGTTTAGAGATACATTTTTAAGAAATAAGATACATTTGTGTTAATAGTTAGGACACTTGAATACACTTTTAAGATTTAGGGCTGGGTTCACACCTGGGCATTTTTCAGCGCTGATCGAAGTGCTGAAAAAGGCTCAGCAAGTGAAATCCCATTATTTCCTGGGCATATTTCAGCGAAACGCGCTGACAAACGCCCTACGCCCAAACAAGTACACGAGCTTCTATGGGGCATATTTCTGCACGTATCCATTAGGATACAGCTAGATAGCTCTCGTAAACGCGCGTTCGATGCGGGTTTTCGTGGAGCGCAAATTGCTGTAAAAACGTGCTTCCCGAAACGCGCGTCATATGCGCATATTTCGAACGCCCAGGTGGGAACCCAGCCTAACTCCTGAGTTTAGTGTTACTTAGGGCTAGTTCACACCATCCTCATCGTGGCCGGAACTCACTGGATTGCATTCCAGCCACCTCACTTTGTTTTGGGGTGGGAAGGGGCGTGGCGTTGCATTGAACTTAATGGCACCACAGCCACTCCCTCCAGCCGCAATGTAATCAGCTGCACGGGAACATGTGGCACATCAATGACTGCATTCCAGTCTGGTGCAGTCAGAAAAAATAGTGCAGCTGATCGCATTGCGACCATAGGGAGTGGCTGCAGTGCCATTGAGGTCAATGCAAATTCATTCAATTCATCCCACCCAAAAACAAAGTGAGCCGGCCATAATGCAATCCAGTGCGTCCCGGCCACAATCGGGCCAGAACGCACTGAAGATGGTGTGAAGTAGCCCTTACAGTAAGCGGGATCTATTTTTCTAACACACCACTTCTAAAAAGTTTTGTAGGTTTTCTGTTCTGTGCTGGTAACTGAACAAATAACTAGACAGCTGCCAGTGCAGCACTTAGTAGCCATTATCACAGTCAAAATCATTTTATAGCGTTCCAGTGATTTACAACAACACAAGGAGGTCTGAGACCACCAGGAGGACAGACGGATACTCCTTGATTTTCAAACACTGCTGGGAATGTGGCCACACAGCACAGCTCGCAGGCACACGTGTGACATTTCAGTGTTATCTTCCCCTATGTGCCTATACATCTGAAAAATACATTTGTACAGTCTGACTCCTAAAGTCTTATTGGATATTTTCTTCCTACATCCAGATATAATCCAGAAAAAAATTATGCAACTTAAATAAGTTCCAAAATAGAAGTGATTTCTCAGGAACTAGTGACATTTCGAAGGGTGCATACATTGTGTTGCCAAAAATACAGTGAGGGGATCGGGTGTCAGTGACATCAAGTCCTGAACATGTACTAAGTGTGTTCCTCTCCATACAGAAATGCTGGGAGAGGATGCTGCACAGTGTACACTCCTCAGCTCCTTCTCTCCAGTGCTCAGGGAGACTGCAGGGGGCAGAAAGGAGACACAGGCAGATGAATCAAGAAAGGAATTCCAAAAATATATGAAGAGATAGAAAGCCAGTTACTTCTGCTTTTACTGGGAACAGATGGAGAGGAACCTGTGAGGAGTAGAAGTGCAGCTCATGAAAAGGACCCTGCAGCTCACAAAGGCTCTTTATAGAAAAGAAAGAAGTGATGTGCTTGCTCCATACAATACAATGCTTGGATAGGTTCACACTAAACATGGACAGAATTCACTATGAAGATGTCTGAGCTCTTCAATGCAAAGGAACACAGCTGACTCCTGGAGTGGTGTTACTCAACTTGCTTTATATATGACTGGGACTACCTACAGTACCTGCATGCTGCATTAGTCCTTACCCAGAAGAATCCAGTCACATCCAAGACCACCAGGTACCATGATTACTGTGTGCATGAATAAACAATTGCTAGCGCAGCCAAGGGGGACACTTATTGATAAATAGTCTATTTACACTTATGTGATGAAAGGTTATGATTGTTTAATATTGTTTATTGCACTTCCATTCACTGTTTTGTATGTTCACATCATTTGCGTTCGGCTGCGCTGGCTGTTTTTTCCAGCGCAGCCCATAGCCAAGACAAGGCAATTTGCCTTGTCATGAATGGGCTCAGTTCACACCACCAAAAAGCACTTAAGCAAAGTACGAAATGCAGTACTTTGAAGTGCACCGCAGTGAGACGTGGTACAAACACATCACACTCCTGTGAGACCATAGATCTTAATAAAATGTCACTTGTGACATTTTAATAAAGTTCTAACAAGAAAAAACCCAATGCAATGCAGCTCAATCGGGTTGCATCGCCATTGTCTGGGCACACGTGCGGTTGAGCGTGGCTGCTGGTGTGACCGTACCTTAAAGCTTAAATTTGTTTTCGTTTTGGTTGAAGTGGGGCAGGGTTAGAACCCCTGTCAGGCTTCTTTTGCTGTATTTCCTCTGTATTTCCTCTGGGGAGAGTCACCCTCTTTTTTTGTCCTGGTGACCAATGTCACTAGTACTGAAACCCAAATAATTGGGTTGTTCCTGGAAGAGAAATAGAGGTGACCTTTTCCAATGGAGACACATGTTACTGTAATAACTGAGAAAGGATTTCTTCACTTTGCAGGGATTTCCTCTTACTTCCTGAGGCATCTATGGGACAAAAAGTGCAGACAATTCTCCCTAGTGGGACACAGATGACAAGAAATCTGACAGGGCTGAACCTTTCTCTACGGTTAACTAACAATGAGTGTAATCAATTCCCTCTAGAGCAGGGGTGAGCAAACTCCAGCCCTCCAGCTGTGGTGAAACTACAAACCCCATTATGCATCTGTCTCTGGGAGTCATGCCTGTGGCTGTGACAATCTTGCAATGCCTCCTGGGGTTTATAGTGCCACAACAGCTGGAGGGCCAGAGTTTGCCCACCCCTGCTGTAGAGTACTGTATAATGTTGTGTAATATGCATGCACAGTATAAACCACAGGTTGTAAAAAGGGAGGGCGGAAACCTATTGTGCGGAATGTGACAAAACGCTGGTAGCGCAAGCAGCAGCGTTGTGAAGTAACTTGTTCGCAGCCAATCAGAAATCAGCTGCTGATACCCTTTTTTAAACTGCTTAAAGCTGAGCTTTTGTTGCTGAGGGTTATTGCATGTCATTGCCCACTGAACTATCAAATATACGTCTTCTGCAGGAATCGTCTACAAATAATTTGTTTCTCAGTTGACTTGTTCTGTTTTTTTGTAATTGCCGTGATGTTGAACATTTTTGCCCTGTTTTGTTATTTGGCTTCTTTTGTCATTCAGCAAGTTTACACTGTTATTAAAATATCTATTGTACTTAGTGTTGGACAGACTGTCCAGAGACCCAGGAATTCCTCAACAGATTTCACAGTTTGTTTTTTTCTTTTTGCTTATTCAGAAATGTTCGGCTATCTGCTAATAGAATACGTCACTAAAAATAGATTTTCTAGTGTTAGATACATTGCAACAGTAGCATGAAAGTAAAGGTGGCTTCTTTATTGTTTAAGGGCTTGTTCACACCAGCAGCTGCGCTCAACCGTACGGCTGCTGCTGTGCATGCGCCCCTACAGATCAAGCCGCAACACAATGTTTCTTTTATATATATAGATAGATAGATAGATAGATAGATAGATAGATAGATAGAACTTTATTGAAATGTCACAAGTGAGTTTTCATTAAAGTTACATTAAAGGTCCCGCCCCCATCCCAATGCTGCTGTGGGCACTTACCTTATTTGATGCTTCTTGATCCAATCATCTTCTTTCCACTCGTTTCCGACATTCCCACCAGCGCTGGTGGTGGTCTCTGATCCGCCGCATATTCCTCGGGTCCCACAGTGTCTGTCCAACGTGCTTTCTCCCGGCTGCCAGGCTGCATCCATTCACTTTCGTTTCTCTTCTCTCCCCTCCGCTCTACTGTGCATGCACCTGCACACTTCCACCTTAGCCATTCTTGAGCCTTCAGCAGGGAGGCAGCGAGCGGCGATGGAACAGGTAGGTAATTAGATATGTGCCTACTTTTTTTTTTTTTTTAAATCATGGGGCATATATCTACTGCTTGCTAGCAGTAGATCTATGCCAAAAAATGTAAACTTTAATTCTTAGAAAAAACTTTAAATTTAGTTCTATGGGCTCACCCCAGTGCAATACGGTTGTACCACGTCTCATTGCAGTACGCTTAAAGAAAATACAACATGCTGTATTTGTTTAAGTGCACACCACTGGAATGCAGTGGTGTGCACTGTCACCACCCATGACCAGGCAAATTGACTTGTCTTGCTTTCGGGCTGCGCTGCAAAAACAGCCAGCGCAGCCCGAAAAGGTGTGAGCAAGCGATCAAACTGTTGTGCCGCACCACAATCTACATATAAAAGACGGATCATAAATGATCGTTGATTGGTTGTTTTCGGCTGCTGCATTACTTATATATGGTATACAAACATATGAAAAATATTACAGTCCATTATATAATTCTGAGAGATCAAAAAAAAAAAAGCGTAAAACAGTGTGGTGTCTTCTCCTTGGATCTCTGTTGATTAGCTTTGGAGTGAATCTTAGAATAGCTGATTGGCAGGAGTCTATAGGGAAAAAGCCGCTGCTACTGAACCTCCTGTGTAGAGCCTTCCACGTCTATATATACAGTGTATATA
>NW_017307166.1:691235-697412 GCF_000935625.1 Nanorana parkeri | reverse complement strand
ATAAATATATATATATAGATATATATATATACTGTAGATATATATATTTATATATATTTATTTATTCTTTTCCATGTTGGTATAGCACAAGACATTCTGTGCCGTGTTTACAGTGTAAACAGGATCAAACATGTCAGTTTCTTCTGCAAGGAAGTTTGTAGTATGCCCTAGTGATGGGTTCCACACCAGGCCCCACAGTACAGGTTTTACAGTGATGGTGGGTCCGAGAGCCATCCCTCCAGATTCTTCGTCCATCAGGTTTCACACTAGAGACATGTTGGAAATCATACGTTTACACACTTAAGAGAGGCCTCTCTGTCTCCAGTGGGAAGAGGTTCTAGTTACCAAGGATCATGCCAAATAGCTGAGACCTGTAAGACATGGGGTGCCAGGTCACCAGGTAAGTACACTTAAGGGAACCTTACCATCACCATGAGACAGACATACCCTCCTACACTAGGCCACCACTTATTTCCGACCAGATTTCATATTTCTACTTCCCAAGGTATAGGCCATTCTGCATAAGTACCATAGAGAAAAAGAGACCCATTTTCATTTTTCAAAGGCATTTATTTGAACATCTTAGCAACAACACATGAAAGTCCAAAGTTATGGTAAGTAAATCAAAGGATATGTTAATAACATTAAAGCACTCTTAAAAGATTTTCAGAAACATTATTGTTCTATGTGCTGGCAATGCAAGAGGGGAAAGGACCCAAGTCGCATTACTTCTGCCCCTATTCTATACCATTCTAGTGGGTCTCACTCTCCAATGCACTCTCCAAAAGTGTGTTGGAACGCAGTTCTCTACATGACCTTGTCTATTCTCCACCTTTTCTTTCCAGTCTACTGGCTACTGCCACCAGGCTCTTATATATCCTGGGCCGGACTATCCATAAAAGGAACCTCACATAATGGCACAAGGGCAAAACCAGGGTAGACAGTGACATCCAGTAGCGCCTGCAGAAACCACAACAGACCACCTTCCTGATGTGTATAATAGGGTCCTAGGACCCTGTTACAAGCTTTCCATCTTATGCTCTTGAAGTTGACCTGAAATTAAAAAGGGAAGATTTGCTATGTTATAAGGAACACTATTAATGTTAATTGTGCTTAAGCAGCACCTTCAAAATGTACATTTTTTACGTTTTCCTGAAAAATTTTACTCCTGGTAAAAGTTTACTCAAGGTTTGCGAGGGTGCCTAGATACTCCAGTGCCTACAGCCTCATAACTGTGTATCTGCATGTGAACCTGAGGCACAGCTGCCTCTCACTGCTAGTCTGAGTAGATTTGGGTGATGTCACTACTGTGCTGCACATTGCTGAGTGCCCTGTTTTTAGTTGTTTTCTGGACTTGCGGTATGAAAAATATTCATATATTCAAGAACAATGGTTGTATATGATGATTAGTACAAAGATGAATAAGAATTTTCATTTATTTGATAACAAAAAGACTAATATAGCTACTATATGCTATAGACCGCATTTAGCATCTTAGAGCTGAAATTTTCCTCCATAACTTAACAGCAGATGGGACAACTGGGAAATATGTATTATATACTGTAAATCCTTTGCACCGTTCTCCATATAATGTATGGTAAGCCTGAATGTGGCTGTGTGCCATTATTCCACTTCATAAACCCACAGCAGGAAACTCTCCCTACATGCAGAGGCTTCATGTTTCATCTACAACACAGAAAACACCTTCAGTAGTGTAACCCATGCTCTGCAGAAGAGGGAAGGGACAGGCAATTCAAACATATCAGCAATATTTTTCCCTGGAATTTCACTTTGCTGGCGCTATCCATCTTGTGTAAACTGTTCTTTTTTTTTGGAATGGTTGTTTGGCATCCAGGGAGCTGACGTGTTCCCTGGCACTGACCTATTCACAGACAATTTAAGAATGTTGTTATTGGATGAAATGTGTTCTTTAAGGCACAACTATGTTGGGGTTGATTGCTCTGAAGTTGTTCGAGTTTCAGAAAAAGGACTGACAACAACCAGTTAGATATAAGAAAGAGACAGGGCAAGAAAATTAAAAATAGTTAAACAATGAAACATTACAGCTGACTAGTTACTATAGGAAATAGCTCAATTTTCCTTTCCTGCACTCATTTTTTTTAGATAGGACTACAATGGCCATTATGAATGCATAGCAATATCTCCTTTCAGTCATCCTGTGTTTTCACTTAGATGGCTGTAGACAGGTAAGAATGGCTCTTCACAGTGAGAGAGCACCTATAGCAGGATTTAAATGTGGACCTAGTCTAAAGCTGGCCATACACCTATAGATTATCTGCAGATTTTCTATGGTCAGATGGAAAAAGTGCAACAGATTCCTCTATCTATGCTAAACTGTGTAGATGGAGGAATCTCCCGCTGGGCCAAGCTTCAAAATCTTGCTAGTCGGCCCCGCTGGCTCTCAAAACACCTGAACAATGCCTGCATCCAATCAGATTGTTGAGGTATTTTGACAGCCAGTAGGGCTGACTAGCAAGATACTGAAGCTTGACCAAGTGGGAGATTCCTCCATCCACACAGTTTAGCGCAGATGGAGGAATCTGTTGCACTTTTTCCATCTGACCATAGCAAATCTGCAGATAATCTATTGGTGTGTGGCCAGCTTAAGTCAACCTCATTCTTCTAACAGTGCAAGACAAGTCAGTAGTGAATGACACAGCACTAATAGTAGACATTCTGCATCTGCTCTTTTGCCTAGGTCCAATTTCTCATAGCTTCCACAGCTCTTTATTGCTGCAAGGCAGCTACCATAAGAGTGGGGATGCAAGTTATCATTGGACAGCTGTTCCTGTTCCTAGACAGCCCCCCATGACTTCATCATTGTAATCAAGCAATCAGAAGCAGGAACGGGTGGGATATTCCTCTGATGCTTTGACGCAATAACTGTGCTAATTAATCTTTGTTAGTTAAATGTTACATTTACAAGTCTAGGTGTTCTTTAATAGATCACCATAGCATGTCAGCATGCTATTTTGAGGAAGGTGCAATTCCAAATGTACTAATTTGGTAATGGGTATTAATACCGAACTTCAGAGAAACGTTTAGGGCTTGTCCACGCAGTTTGAATCTTTCTCTGCTCTTTTTTTCTTTTTTTTAAAAGGAAAAAAAACAATGAATTAGAAGCAGGAGGCATATGGACAGCAGAAGATTACATCAAAGGGAACTAATATACTAGCTGTATAATTGTTGGTCTTGGAGGGCTTCAAGTACGGTATGTGACGTGACCAATGAGTGTTTTATCAGTAGTGAAAAGCTCATCACAGGTGCATCAGGTTATATTTGGGGAATAGAAGTATGTGGGAAGGAAATCAGAATGAATCACAGTGAAAGAGTATTTGTGGGATCAGTTGTAGAAGCAAGGTGCAATGAAACAGGCCGGAAGAACCTGTCTGTGTGCCCATTTTCCCTTGAAAGGATCTAGTTAGTAAGGTAAAAGTTGGCCAAGCTTTTAGTACCTGAGGTACCTGTGTGTTATCCAGTTGAGGACTGCTGTCCTGTTCAAGACTGTTACATTTTTCCCATTTAAGCATTTCTACTTTATTCAAGGCTATCTGCTTCCTTGACCTATTAAAACCCAACTTCAGACAGAATTGTGTTTGTTTTGAATACAGCTATGAAGGATTAGAATCCATATCAGGTTTTATTGCTATATTTGTCTGCACTTATCGGGGGAGGAGATCACAGCAGGAGACACGCACGGACGGCTGGACAGTCTCTTCACAGAGGCCGGCTGCTACAGAGGATGAACGGCCGTTCTCTCTCCCTACGTGCGCTGCTGCAGCTCTTTCTCTGTCTGCTGCTGGCCCCCAGCAAGGGAAAAGGGAAGCTGTTGTGGGCCCCTGTAAATTATAGGGCCCGGGGCACCTGACCCATTTGCCCCATGGTAAAGACGGCCCTGACCTCCACAATAAGGTGCAGACCTGAGCGATTTGGGATGCGCGTTCCCGAAATCACGCGGTCGTGCACAATTGCAGACAGTGATTGCCGCGCGACCCCATTGATTTCAACGGGATACATCTGCGTTGCAATCGCAGAACAAAAAGGTACATGTACCTTTTTTTGCGATACACGATGCACGGCTGTTTTAGCCGCGTGTTCAGTTGCATGGGCGGAATCGTGTTGGGAAACCGCACAAATCCGCTCGGCTCGACCAGGGTGCCATTATTATTATTATTATACAGGATTTATATAACGCCAACAGTTTGCACAGCGCTTTACAATGTAAGGAAGACATTACAATCAATACAATTCAAGACAAGATGGTAAGGAGGGCCCTGCCGTGATGGCTTACAGTCTAAAAGGGAGGGAGAAGTGATACATGAGGAGGTAGCTGTGAGGGGATGAATTGTTTGAGAACGTGATGGTTCAGTGGTTAGGTTGAGGTGGGATAGGCTTCCCTGAAGGGATGAGTCTTTAGGGAACACCTAAAGGCAGCCACAGTGGGAGACAGACGGACAGGTTTGGGTAAAGAGTTCCAGAGGATGGGAGAGACTCTAGAGAAGTCCTGGAGGCGAGTATGGGAGGAGTTGACAAGGAGCTGGAAAGCAGGAGGTCTTGGGAGGAGCGGAGGGGACGGTTAGGGTGATATTTTGACACAAGGTTTGAGATATAGCCGGGGGCAGAGTTGTGGATGGCATTATAAATGATTGTTAATATTTAGAATTTAGCATTTGGGCTATTGGAAGCCAGTGCAGGGATTGACAGAGGGGGGTTGCAGACACAGAGCGGTTGGTCAGGTGGATGAGTCTAGCAGCTGCATTCATGATAGACTGTGTAGAGGTAGGCCAATGAGGACGGAGTTGCAATAGTCAAGAAAATAATGAAAATAATTTTGAATAATTTTGAAAATAATTATTAGAAAATAATGGCACACAATGCGCTATTGTAGGTAGCAGGCAACTCTGTGACTGTGCAAAAATACCGTGCGGTATCGTACACGATTGCCGCGCAGTCAAGGAGCGCACAGGTGTTAACCTGGCCTAAGGGAAAACCGTGTCACTTGTATAGAAAGGCATTCCTTCAGTATACTAAAAGAAAAAAGTGTTTTTATTGCCATCTCATTCCCCTTTGGAGACATTTTCCATAATGTCTTCTGCTGTCGCTGGCACAAATAAGGCCAGGTGCACACCTGGGCGATCCGTGACCGCTCGTCAATGATGCACAATACCGCGCGGATTGCCACGCGGTCACGGAGTCGCCCATAAACAACGATCGTGCTGTGGGTGTCAATATTTTCGCCGTAATTCCACCTGTGCATCCAAACACGATCGCGGCTAAAACAGTCGCATGTCGTGTATCACAAAAAAAAGGTACATGTAACTTTTTTCTGCGATTGCCGTGCGGTTGTACAATTGCTGTCTGCAATTGTGCATGGCCGTGCAATCCCAGGACACGCGTCCCGGATCGCTCAGGTCTCCCCCGGCCCTCAGGGGAAATCTACCGGATGAGGACACAGACTGGGATAAAAACCTGAGAATGGTTCTAACCCTTTAAGTCTCTATTCAAAACAAAATTAAACATTTTGAGTTCAGCTTTAACTATACAGATGTATGCATCTATATAACCAGAATGTACGCTAGGGGATCCTTTCATTTGCAAGGACTGATTGTAAATAGTCACTCTGCCTAGGTTTAGTACATTGCTATTTAGCCTGGATGTTGCATTGCTTTGGTCTGCAGTAAGGCACGGTTCACACCTAGGCGTTTTGTACCGCGTTCCTATGCTCTGCAAAACGCTCAAACACCGAAATCCCATTATTTCCTATGGGTATAGTTCACACCTGGGCGTATTACAGGCCGTATGAACGCGCTACAAAATGCCCTATGCCCAAAGAAGTACAGGAGCTTCTTTGGGGCGTATTTGCCACGCGTATCCATTGGGATACAGCCAGGTAGCCCTCAGAAATGCGCGTATCGCGGTAAAAACGCACGGCACAAAACGCGTGACAAACGCGCATATTCGATGCGCCTAGATGTGAGCCCAGCCTAAATGTCTGCCAACAACTCCTGAAGCTTGCATCGTGTAGGTGTCTTCTTCAGCAGTCCATCTCTACACATTATGTGATATGTTACTTTGGGCATGAATCATATTACAGATGCCCTTGTTTTTTTCTAACTTTACTTTATGGTAGTGTGTGTGTGGGGAGGGGGGGGGGGG
>NW_017307166.1:581708-691132 GCF_000935625.1 Nanorana parkeri | reverse complement strand
TTTTTTTTTTTTTGGGGGGTGGGGGGGGGGGGGGGGGGCTAATACGATTTGCCTATTGAGCAATTATTTACTTTTCTGTCCTACCCTGCAATCTCTCTCCTGTCTTTTACATGCTTTTCCAGAAAAACATGATGGAGAAATATTTGACCTCAGAGGCTCATGTAAACCGAGCCTGAGTTTAGACCTACTGTATATGAATTGAGGTGGCCATAAATAGGCCGTAGAGTTCTAGTGATGGCTGGTGAAAAAATTTCCAATTCTTGCTTACACAATGGTGCACGCCGCATGTGCAATAACAATTGCAAAGATATACTTTGTGCTTAAAGAAGAACTTCTGATGCTCAAAAATGTTGTTTGTCTATTTGTAGTTAAAATTTATCTAAAGACAATTGTTATTATTTTTCACCTGTATGTGTTTTTTATTGCCATATATATCCTCGCTGGGGGAGATTTACTCCTGGTGACCAATTTTACTGGGGTAAAATCAAGAATAGTAATAGAGGAAATCTTCCACTGGTGGCACTTTTTTTCCGGTGAAACAATCTAGAGAGGATCTCCTTCACTTTTGAGTGAAGAAAATTTAGAAGTGTAAAGTAAAACACATTTTAAAAAGTTATAATTAAGTAAGTTAGCCCTAAAATATATATACTGAGTGTAGAGGGCTGCTGCGTAGTATAAATAATCATACCTTGCAGCAAGCTGGCTCCTACACACAGCGCTGGATTTCCAGGTGCTGCAGCTATGGCAGTGAAGAGTTCCATTGGCATCCCTGGCCCCTACTCTCTCCTCGCCCATTCATAACAAGCCTGATATATTTTCACAGAATACAAAGAGTTCTGGGAATAGAGAAGGAAATCATGTTGAATACCTGCATTTCCTCCCCCACCCCCTCTCCTTCTCCATTCACAGAATACCTTGTATTCTGTAGAAAAAAATACAAGGCTTTTAGTGAATGGCGAGAAGGAGAGAGAAGGGTGGGGTGAGAAATGTACATGTATGATGATAAATAAAGTCTGATGATAGGATGAGTCTGATTATAGGATTTTTAAATCATTGCATGGCTGAGTCACTGTTAGACAAAAGTGGACCCCATAAAGAAATATTAGGTGACAAGCTCCCTATCTGAAAAGTATCTAATGTCTATGGTATACTTACCTAAATTGCAAACCAGTGATAAAACTTATTCAGACATGCTGGAAATTCTTTTTCAATTACTACTGTTAAATTATATAAGAAGACTCTGCTGCCTGTGAAACATGTGGTCAAATCGTGCTTGCTCATCTACCTGCCTTCAGATATATGTGGTGGCCTTAAAGTGCACTTGTACCCAGAGTATGGACATTAAGACTTTTACCTTTTCTTAACACGCAATTAAATATCTTTAGAGCGAACCATCCCTAACCTCTCTAGCTGCTTGTACTGTAAAGTAATTCATTCTTAAAGGTCACAATGAAGTCCAGTTTCAGTTGGTTTCTAACAGCTGGGCTTTGTTTAAGTTAAAGGGCTGGCAGGTTGCCAAGAATCTGAATCAATAGAAAGTATTAGGAAATGTTTAAAGATTCGTTTCTCCAAAATGCCTATAGCTACAGAAGTGATTGGGGGCTTGCCTTAAAGTGCTTTTACTGCTTGATATGCAAATTTAAATGCAGAATATGTAAATGTTTTAGTGTTCATAGTTAAGGCACATGTTCCCCTTATGTGTTTTCTCATATAAAGGGTGTTTGTTTTTGCCTTAGGTAAGGAGGCAGTATGGATGCACATGATGCTTCCATATTCTGGAGTTCTTCTTTGAGCACATAAGAAAAAACAGATGCCTATATTAAGCATGTTAAACAGAATATGCAAAGGGCAATGACCTAAACTAACCAGATATGATCCTTTTTAATGTTTTTACTACTGGAAACTTGAGTAAGCTGAAATGTTTTTGGCTGTTTTAAGCAACTTTGCAATGTCCCTATTTAAAAAAGAAAAAGAAAAAGCAGGCCTGATGTCTGCCAAGTTTTAGAACCCACATTTAGGAATGGGTTAGCCCAGACTCCTGACAATTATTCTGACACATCTAAATTACGTACAGAAACCACATTCTGATTTCTTGGCTAAATCTTTGTGGTAACCTGAAGTCCTGAACCGCCTTACCAGAAATTCCATTAACCTGTTTACAAAGTGTCAGTCACTTGAGGCACAGATTTGAGGTGGAGGCTTAAATGCCATTTTGTGTTGCTTCCTTTATGTTCTGTGGAAGTCTTTTGGTATTTGGCCATTACATTTGTGGTTTTGTCTCATAGAAAACAGATGCTAATGTAACATTTTTGTGCTTTTTTTTCTTTTCTTAGGGTAATGCTGCTGTAAAATAACCATTAATGATGCAGACGATAGGCAGACATCATTCTTGTCTACCTGGCTACCTTTTCATCTTCTGGATCCTGGTCCTTCCTGGCAGTATCAGGGCATGTCCCAAAGCATGTGCTTGTTATGTTAAGACAGAAGTCCATTGCACTTTTAGGTACCTCAGTGTCATCCCTAAACAGATTCAAGTTGATGTGGAGCGCATCAATTTAGGGTAAGTTTAGTAGTCACAGTCAACAGACAATTTGTGGACTGCCTTTAAATCTTAAGTCTCCATTAACATTTACTGACTTAATAATACACAATAACCTATCTCATATACCATACAAATTTATGTAACAATCAAATACAATTGCCTTGTGTGAAGCACAGCAGAACATTCTTAAAACAAAGAAGACCTACTCTATATTTCTTACTTCCACTTTAAATTCCAAAAATAAGGGGGTTTATTTCTCATTTTCATATAGTGG
This sequence comes from Nanorana parkeri, assembly GCF_000935625.1. Lineage (NCBI taxonomy): Eukaryota > Metazoa > Chordata > Amphibia > Anura > Dicroglossidae > Nanorana > Nanorana parkeri. The sequence goes on along the minus strand of NW_017307166.1, from coordinate 688,316 downwards.
GCTGAGCCATGCAAATCATCCAGATGTACATCCAGATCTGCTGGTTCATAACACAGATAAAACCTAGTATTATTGAACCTTTTATTCCATACGGCTGTGTGAGTCTTGTTGTCTATCATCAGTGCAGTGTACAGAGACAGTGGATATATGGAGTAGAGTTTGTGGAGCAATGAGAAAGAATAACCAGAAAGATTTTAGTGAGTTGGGCCAAAACGAAACAAAAAGCCCCGGATGTACAGTTGGCCCAGAAATGAGAAATAAACCCCCTTATTTTAGGTATTTGTGGTTGTGAGATATGTAGATACCTTCTATTTTAAGAAGACTTTACTGTTCTTTGCACTGGTTCAGTGGAGAAATCTGGATTCCTTTTGGCCCACATCATCATAACCTTTCTGGTTTGCTTTCTATAAAAGAGTATGAGTACCATAGCACAGGATCCTGATCATGAACTGTGAATAGAGGGAATGCAAATTCCGACTGAGCTAACACCTGCTTTGCAAGCACTGTGTAAGTCTGTGGTGGAATGTTTAATCTCAGTTTTAGATAAGGCTTAGAGTTTATTGATCAGTATATCTCTGCCTTCACGTATAATCATGAGCTAGGTGGATTAACCAAAAGGACTAGATCTTAGGTGTCAGTGGAGAAAATACATTTTCCCCACTTCCCTGCAGAGATTTCTCTGTGATATGGTAAATTGTTTTAAAATCATGGAGCACCATGAGGCGGAAGCATTATTTTACTGTTTGTAAACTGGGAAGCGCGAGTTGATATGATTTGGGCATTTTGTATAGACCTTCATGTGAGGCTTCCTAGGAGCTTTACCAGTGTAATGACCCGTGAGGCTATAACTGGACGCTCAACTGCAGAGTTACTGGTGTAATGACAGGGTTCAGTTTTGATTCCTTCCTTCACACTCCATTTAGTGTTTGATGGAGGGTTTGGAATCACTTCACATCATTCCCTGCCACTTGGGCAACTGTGAGTTTAGTATCGGCGAGTAGAAGGGGTAGGTGAGTGCTACAGGGTCTCCTGGTTCCCCATATCTAGTTTGGGTGAACTGAGTATTGCGAATCCCTCCAACACACCTGCTTCCACGGCGCAACAGGCCGGTAGTGTTTATAGGAGACGCAACACACAATTCACACTATGTCACTACAGCAGGTTCTAGTCACTCAGTTGTGTGGTTAAAGGTACTGATCCGATCCAGTCCCAGCAAGTGTGCGGGAAATGCTTCCTAGCAGTGTGTAACTCCCCTGGTAAAACTTCAACCTTCACAGCACACAGGTTTAACTACGACAGGTGGTAATCAGCATTGAACTAGTTAACAGTCTTTAGCAGGGATGTGGAAACAGAGGCACAGACTGCGATAGCAATACCCCTCACAGCTTGAAGTCACACAGGTTCAGCAATGCTTATTGATAGTAGACTACTGAAGGAAATCACAGCATATAAGTATAGCTCCAGCAGGAGACAATCAGTAGTGAGCAGGTTAACAGTCTATTGAAGGAATATGAGAGCTGAGGCACAGACTATGTTATCCACCCCTTCACAGTGTTTAAGTTCACAACAGCACTTCACAATCCATTTAACTCCAGATTTAGTATTATGGCATAAGTCAGCAACCCTGTAGATACTGTCACATATGCCTTCAGGCTACTTGCGCTTTAGAGGGATCGCTGCTGGGTCCTTTGGTGCATGTGCTGCAATAGCCAACTCCTCGTCTTGTTCGGCGTGCACCGTTGACAACGGTCGGACGCTGAACAAACAATTCAGCTCCCTTAAATCCCTCCTCGCCGAGCGTGGAGGGGAGGAGCTGGGTCCTGTACATGACGGACGTGAGGGGGCGGAGCTGATTGCCGTCCTTGACGGCCCTGAAGGGGAGGAGCTAGCTGCCGAGCTGGACGGCCCTGAAGGGGAGGAGCTGGCTGCCGAGCTGGCAGTGCTCGGCCCCGCCAGGCAGCGCTGGACCGAGGACGGGTAAGTCTGTTACAACCAGGTACATCCAAAGGAGAAGAAGACCAGGGGCATAATTAAAACAGGTGCCAGAAACATTTAGTTGAGCTGGTCTAAGAGAACCTTGGAGTCCTCTAGAAAGAATGGAGTATAATTATGCAAAGATAAGTCTAAACTATGCTGCTTTTTTTTTGCCTCCACAGGGACTCCTTATCAAAATAAAATGGTATGGATCTGACAATGATGATAATTGTACAAACTGATTTTTTCCCAGTTGAGAAAATGGTCAAATTACAAGCTACATGCAAATTTAGGTCATCAAATATTATTTTTTTAAAGTGACACACCAAAATAGCGAGAGATATTGAGGCACCTAGATTTTCCTGGGTACATGCTCACATATCTTTAACAGCCCCTTGGAAACCCTAAATCACGTGGAACACTAATATGCAAATCTCTACCAGATCCTGTGGTAGAGAAAGCTCAGACAAAGCCCAATCCTGTCCCTTAACTGGCTGTCCTATACATTATGCCATCTGAGAGAAAAGAAAGGCTGGAGGGACAGGAGTGTTGTAGATTGCCCTAGATCATTGATCCCTGACTAGAAATATCCATTTAATTTAGTCCCCTTCCTAAAAAGCCTTGTTTTATTAAAGCAATCATATTGCAACTAATCAAGCTTCCTTACTAGGGAATTTGCTTTGCACCACTGTTGAGTACACATTGGTAAGATACTCTGCAGAGCTGTCTAGCACCACTGTGTGTTCCAGAAAGACCTTACATTCTTTTTCACAAATATTGTACATTCCATTGTTCTAGCTGCACTTTGTCTTAAAATGTTTTCAGCTACAGTAATCAGTTACTGACAGCAGAAAACTATAATGTAAATCAAAAACAATTAACATGTGCAGGTGTATAAGTTTCTTTCTATGCTTTACCTATCAATATTGGGTCTGCATTCCTAATCTATGCACACTGTTTATGGTGCCAAAATGGTGGGCTACATGCTTAGCTGGTAGCCATGAACCATAGCAGTTACCTAATCTATTTATTTTCCTTAACGGCACATTGGAGAATTTGCGAACACATAATGGACAGAATGTTTCTGAAACAGCCATGGTCTTTCCCATACTTTGCAACTTGAAAGACAACCTCCTGATGAGAAATAAACAAATAAAGGCCTGACTATGAGGCCAATTGAGAAAAAGCTAAGAGTAGCTAACGATTTACAGATGTCTATAGCTGCTTTCCTTAGTGCTCTGTCAGTAAAGGAGCTGTGTGTGACATGTCGTATATATTTTCTGTTTGATTATAGGCATACATTTTAATCCTAAGAGCTTTGGTGGATTGCTCAAGAAGTGCTTATTTCCATGGTGACAGATGCAGGTGTATTTATTAACATCTTTCATAGGGTATTAATGACATACAAAGTGCATTAACCAACAGTAACCTGTCTGTCAATCAGATTTCACCTTTCTTCTCTTTAGAGGAGGAATAGAGGAAAATAAGGACCACAAGAGGTGATTATAGTACTTTGCACATTGCTCTTTAGCTTATTTAATAGCCCTGATGTCCTCTAGCAACATTATTTATTAAAGCAAGTTATTACATTTAGTTACCATTTTTAACAAAATCAGATTTGATCTTTTCTGAATGATAACAATTTTTAATATTGTATTTTTGATGGTTTCATGGAATTTTAATCAATTAATGGAAAACCCCAACCATAAAACCTAAAGTGACACTAAACTTAGGAGTTAAATCTTAAAAATGCATTCAAGCACCCTATTAAAATAAATGTAGTTTATTTGTGTATCACTTGGCTGTAGATCCTCAAATCATCTCTGAATTGGTGCTGACACTGTCTTTCCTTCTGAAGGGTGATTACTTTAGTTCCCCATGCTCCCTGTCTGTGTTGTAAACTCACCAAATGTAATATTATCTAATACTAATAAGAATATAGTAATAAAAGCACTGGAACAATAAAAGCAATAGCCATGGAAGCATATACAATAATAAAATCCCACAATCAAATTACTCACAAACCAATAAACCTAAACAAGTAAAATGTCACTAGTAAAATTTTCAAGTACAAGTAGATAATTTATTATATTTACTTATAATAAATGTCTATTGGACTTATTACATGTTTAAAGCATAAAAATTGAATTGAACCATTAGGGATAGGCACCACACCCCCAATTAGAATTGTATACAAGAGAGATAAAGAAAAGCGGGGCATTAAAAGTGTCCAAATGGTTGGACACAAATGGTTAAAGCCCCGCTTTTCTTTATCTCTCTTGTGGACTTATTACATATCTGTGGCGCTCTCATCCTATTACATGTTATTGTGTCTGGTCTGGGGACCCATAGGGATACCCTAGTTGACAGAGAGCTGCCTGTAAGAACTGTATACCAAGCTTGTCTTTTAGCAAACATTGGGTCCAGCGCTCCACCAACACACCTTTTGAAAATCCCACAAAGGACACAGACTACAGTAAAATCCTAAGATCCTAAGACATTCTTTAATCCTTTCCCTCGCTATACAATACAAAGAAAAAATGTTTGGAATTGGGAATAATGAAAATGCGCCCAGTTAGAGAGAAGTGTTAAACCACTAATTAAAGAATAAAAATAAAAATAGAAAAACAAACATCTTCAGGAAGACTATATGGATTTTGAAACTATGCCAAATGTGTTTGTTTGCATGCCAGTTTTCTCCTGTACTGCTTAACCTCTTGCCGTCCGCCCGTAGTAAAAAAACGGACGGACGGCACTGCAGCATCTGCGGGTTGCCGTCTCCAGACGGCAATTTTTTTCTGCTCGCGCGCGCCCCCTAGCGGGCACGCACGGGCAGAAAAGACCCGTCCAATGCGAACACCCGGTACCGGGTGTTTCACATATAGGCGATCAGCGGGTCCATAGCCCGCCGATCGCCTATATGTGCTCGTTCGCGGCCCCCCCCCCTGACTCCTCACCTTGATTCCCGGGATCCGCTGCCCCATCTTGGATCCCGGGACCGGCTCCGAGGGCGTCAGGAGGAGGAGGACGGGAGATCAGCTCCTTGCTGATCCCCGTCCGGGCTGTGAATGCAGAAGTGATGTGTGTTACATCACTTCCGCATTCACCTGTCAGTCATCTGGAGAGAGAAGAAGCTGATAAAGCAGATCTCTGCTTCATCAGCTTCTTTTAGGGTCCATAGGTGATATTAGGGGTCCTAGAGACCCCTAATATCTCCATAAAGAGGACCTGTCAGTGTGCCTTTGCTATTATATAGGGGGTTGTTATCCCCCTATATAATAGCAATAACAATAAGTGCAAAAAAAAATATATAAATAAAAAAAAAGAAAAGTAACACATAAAAAAATAAAATAAAATAAAAGCCACATATAAAAAAAGGGGAAAAAACCCCCCCAAAATGTTTAACTCCCCCACCCCCACGTTTACGCGCCTATAAACGTAAATACGCGTCCGGTGCCCCAGCGCGCAAAGATTACAATTGCGCTACACATGTTACATATCGCCGCGAACGTCGCAGTGAGAGCAATCATTTTAGGGCCATCAATCACTGATAACACTAAACTGATGAGCGGTAACAGCTTTTAAAGCTTTTTAAAGGGCCAATTTTGGGTATTATCGTTTTTTGAGGTTTCGCGTGCGCACGCAATTTTAAGGCTTGACATGTTTAGTGTCTTTTTACCCGACGTGACCCCATCTTTTATATTTTAACAAAAAATTGGGTAATAATAAATGTTTTATCATTTAATATAGGGGAAACTGTTTTTTTTTTTTTAATTTCGGTAATTTTTCCTTAATATAGTAAAAAAATAAAACCCCCAGTGGTGAATAAATACCACCAAAAGAAAGCTCTATCTGTCCCCAAAAAAGGGTATAAAATTCATTTCAGTACAGCGCTGCATGACGGAATAAATGTCAGTTAAAGTACCGCAGCGCTGAATACTGAAAAATGGCCTGGATGGGAAGGGGGTTTAACACCGCGGATGTCAACTGGTTAATAGTGGAGGTTCAATTAAAGTACAACTAAAAGCTCTGGTATGGCAGTCAAATGTAGAAATTATATGAAACTTCTTTTACCTTCCCTGACTGAGCCAAATCCACCTTTATGTGTGTCTTACCCTCCCCCTCCCACACACTGCAGCTCACAGGGGGGTGAAAAAATCAAGTTTTAAACCTATGTTTCATATTTCTAAAATAATTGTCCTATAAAATTCAGGTAATTTTCAAAGATCGTCCCAATATATCAACATATGGTGTGTTACAGATCAGTCTGCCTCTCTATTGGCACATAGTGACTGATTTTCTAAAGTAAATGAACACGAGGGTGGATATATTATTATAGTATGCTTGCATCTCCCACCAAAATGTACATGGATGTCCTGATGTATGGTGATTCCGATTCTTGAACCTATCTAGCTGATCATACACTGAGCTTTAATGACTAAGGTGCCAAGCTAAATTAATAATAAACTGTATTCTATGTCGTCCTCATCAACATGGTAAGGTATATACAGGTACTTAGCTTTGTAATTTATTTTCCAAGCACCTGTGTATTTAATCTCATGTGCCAGTTAGTGCTTAAACGTCTGCTCATACGCACAAAGATATGAACATGCACAGTGCATAAGGTTCACTGAAGATTTTGTTTTTCAGCCTCTTTTAAGTATAGCTGTGCACTCATAATGTGTTTTTTTCAGTACATGCAGTGGCCTCACAAAGGGGGGTGCATCCCGCACCAGGTGACACCATCAGAGGGGGTGACACCAAAATGACTGGTAATGACTGCTATATCCTCCACTCTTTGCCGGCCTCCATAATCAAGATGGCCGCCAGCAGTGAAGTACATCACCGTGCATGCGTGATGACATCACACCACATCACACATGTGCAGTGACCCAATACTTCTGAAAATGTCCATATCCTGTATCCCCTGCAGCTCCCACTGGTTCCTCCTGCTGACCTCCCAGTCATTACAGGAGACATCAGTTATGTGGAGGTCAGCAGGAGGAACCAGTGTGAGGCACAGGAGATGAACAGTCTTGGAAGTGCCTCACAAAGGGGGTGCATCCCGCACCAGGTGACACCATCAGAGGGGGTGACACCAAAATGACTGGTAATGACTGCTATATCCTCCACTCTTTGCCGGCCTCCATAATCAAGATGGCCGCCAGCAGTGAAGTACATCACCGTGCATGCGTGATGACATCACACCACATCACACATGTGCAGCGACCCAATACTTCCTAAAATGTGATGAACAAATGACCACTACAATCTGATTGGTTGGCCAAAGTATTTAAAGTAATCCTGTTGCTATAGTCAAATTTCCCAGCAAAGCTTTTCCTCCTTTTGTGAGGAATGGTCCCCCAAAGTCTGCTCTGAAACTGGCACTTCCAAGACTGTTCATCTCCTGTGCCCCTGCTACTCACACTGGTTCCTCCTGCTTACCTCCACATCACTGATGTCTCCGGTAATGACTGGGAGGTCAGCAGGAGGAACCAATGTGAGCTGCAGGGGATACAGGATATGGATGTATCCTGTATCCCCTGCAACTCACTGGTTCCTCCTGCTGACCTCCCATGTCATTACCGGAGACATCAGTGATGTGGAGGTCAGCAGGAGGAACTTTGTTTCAGAGCAGACTTTGGGCGACTGAGTTCCAGGGCAGACTTTGGGGACCATTTCTCACAAAAGGAGGAAAAGCTTTGGTGGGAAATTTGACTATAGCAACAGGATTACTTTAAATACTTTGGCCAACCAATCAGATTGTAGTGGTCATTTGTTCATCACATGAGTTACTGCTAAGGAAACACAGATTATTTTCTTTCAGATATGTTTAATAAGAATACATCAGTCCCAATGGCAGTGTTATATAACAGTGTTGGAAAGGATGGAACAAGTTTGTACAACCATATAAATCCCTACCAAGCATCCTTGTACTGCAGGACATAATTGCCATTTGCAGCACTATAAAGCTTACTACTAAAGATTTCTTTTAAAATTGATTTTACACAGCATTCTTTAAAAACACTGATGGTAACGTTCTAGCCATTGCAACCAATCAGATTGCATGAGTCATTTTAGTGGCAAACCACATGCACCTTTCCTGCTCTCCAGGTTGTAAACAAGAGCTCCATAGGTCTTAGAGTATTGATACCTATTAACCTAGTCGTTGTCTACAGGAGGTACAGAGGGGGAGACATGGCCTCATGATTCCCTGGGGTTGATAAATTAAAGCAGCACATTTTTTCTTTATTGGTTTAAAAACGTTATAGTCACAGCAGTCTTCTAGCAATGTGCAAAAAATAATAGGGTTTTACATTTTCCTGAACATTTTGCAGGCAGAGCAAAACATGTTTATTAAATGATGCCAATTCTGTACAAAATGAAGCATCATATCTCTATCCTTCACAAACCCTAGTTCATGTATCTCATATTTAAGCTTTTAGTAGGCTTTAAGGATTGAAAAATGATCAACTCTAATCCAATTCTATGTATAAATGCTCTTAAGTCAAAGGCTTTGGCATGAGATGTGATGGGGCCCAGTTTCAGGTCTGCATTAGAGAAGAGGGTATTGTAGATGGACCTCTGGCTTTAACTCCTTGAAATCAACATTGCATAGTTTGCATACGCTAAAAGATACATTGGTTGTCATAGGTTACAGCTAATGGTTGTACAACCAATTGAAGCAATACATGTCTATAGCGTGTAGCTAGATCAGTAATCTTGGACAGGATATAAGCTGTGGAGCCATAAAAAGTTGGAGGCTGAAGTCCAAATAATAAAATGAACTGTAGTAAAATTGTAGTGCATGAGATTTCCAAGAAATGCTATGAAGTGATTTTCTAGGCAGGAGACCTCTCCAAGGTATCTTTCATAAATGATCTCATCCCACTGGAGGAAAAAATACATTTATTCCTTATGTACTGTATTCAAGTATAAAAGTTTTCATGTGTAGAAGCATAATCACCAGTGTTCTACATGTTTTCTAAATCTGTTGCATGAATCACATTCTGTATCTGTGACCTTCACATATTTTCTGCCTGCAGGTACAACAGCATAAGCATGCTAACTGAAGCTGACTTCTCTGGCTTACAAAAGCTGGAGCTGCTGATGTTACATAGCAACGAGATACAAACAATCCATGAAAATGCTTTTAGTGAATTATCTTCATTACAGGTAAAAAATTAATGTTTAAAAGAAAATAACAGATTTAATTTAGCAGCAATTTCCAAATAAGTCTGTACTGCATAAACTAGATTGAAGCATGTGGCTGTATTTCTGAAGGATGTGCTCACACAGAAAGAACAGAAAGAGTGATACCTTCACAAAGGTTATTATGATCAACTTTATTTTAAGTTTAATATTTTAGATCTCAGTGTATTTCTAAGCACTTCCAGGAATCTGGGATGGTAGCGGTAGTAGCAACTACATAGCCCTAGGAGCCAGAGGAACGGCTCATGAATTCTCTTTATCTCTCATTGAACCAATGCTGTCTATCATTATCTCTAGGGGTGGCATGCATTTAGATTGGCAGGAACCAATTTGTGAATAGAAATTTAAGGCAGTAAAAGGTACAGAGTTATCATGGGAATTAAATGAAAGAAAAACACACAATAATCCATCTACATGATCTGGCATTTTCTAGATGGCAGCAATTCTCTTATTTCCTCGCCTTTGCTGGCTTAAATGATTTCTAAATTAGAGACTCAAAAAAGCATGGATTGATAAATCAGAGTTAAGGTAAATGAAAGGTATGTTTTATTTTTTTGTTAAAGCACTGCGCATCATAAATAGTTGCCATATTTATTTTAAACTAAAATACTTGTTTTCACCTTTTTTTTCATTCTTTGCTGCATTTCATTGTTGATGATCTCCTGCAAAACAGTGGACCAGGCCTGCATAATGTGTGTTGAAACTGCCACTTATAGTCTCCATTAAAAGCCCTTGTGACTGGGTAACAACGCATTCAGGAGACAGGGACAGAGCATTGTTACTGATTGTAATGAAAGTTGCAAATGTAAAAATATTAAAAATTTATTTTTAAATTACATTGGCATGTTAAAGATTATAAGAGATTTTAGTAATTAGATTTACATATACTTTAAATAAGAAATTATCATTTGCATACTTGTTTTGGGTCATTGTCTTAAAATACTATTGTCCGTGGATGCATATGATAGCCAGGCAACTTGCCTTTTTCAGAAGAAGGTAAGCTATGGCAGCTTTTTTTGGATATCCTACTGGTAAGACCAGCTTGAATAGAGGGTGGGTGGGGTATAGCATTAGGGATGGGACTGTTCAGTACTGTCTCAGGCAGTACATTTAACACAAAGTATAGCAAATTTTGAGCTTTTATTGCTGTGTTTAACCGTAAATATTTTTATTCATTTTCGATTTTGCTCCTCCATATTTTTGATATTCTATTAAAAATAAAAATATGTTGACTAGCCACAAAATCCTCCCTTTGGATGTTTAATTCCAACCAAAAGTCACTGACATGTATTTACTACATTCTGTGACCCCATTGGAGAGATTTATTTTCAGTTGATGAGAAATCTCTCCAGTGAATAGACACATTTCAATAAAATAGGTTAGGACCTCTTGTATTATCTCCAGTGTTTTCCTCTCATTATTTCTTGTCTTGCTGTCAAAGGGACAGGAAGTGATGTGGAATCTCCCTAAAAGGATAAACTAAATCAATAACAGCTTCACAGAAGTATTTACTTTTCCCCAGTCCTTCAAAAAAAAAAAAAAAACTTTTGGCTGGTGTTGGCCTTTAACATATGGTAAAATGACCTTGGCTGAAAATAAATGATTCACCCACTGTATGTTTTTATTTGTTGTTTGTAGTGATTTCACATTTCTATTAGAATGGAGTTGTAGCTAATTCATGGGCTGTGATAAACCAATGCACAAGATTCAGTTATGTCTCTTTTCCTTGCTGTGTAGGTATTGAAAATGAGTTATAATAAAGTGAAAAAACTACACAGAAACACATTCCGTGGCCTGAAGAGTCTGGTCAGATTACATATGGATCATAACAAACTGGAATTTTTGGCCCCAGAATCCTTTTATGGCCTCACTTCTCTGAAACTGGTTCACCTGGAGGGAAATGTACTACGGCAGCTGCACACAGACACCTTTGTTACGTTACACTACATCCAGATATTTAAAGCATCGTCTATAAAGCATATCTATCTCTCTGACAATCAATTAACTACACTGCCTAAGGAAATGTTCTTGTACTTGAATGAATTAGAAGGGCTTTATCTTCATGGCAACCCATGGTCATGTGATTGTAACCTGCTGTGGCTCGCGGAATGGGGACAGCAATCCAAAGGTATTTCCTTTTCCACTCTAGATGTGCATTAGACATGTGTTGTTAATATACATGGGACATTAGTCTCCCTTTCTGTGCAAAGTCTTAATACTGAAAGGAAAAAAACAGATAAGAAACAGCTGCTTTTAACATCTACAAAGATATGCGTAAAAGTAGCCACACCTGTACAGAGACATAACTTTGCTGTGCAGTCTACTTCTGGCAGTAGCATTTACAGGTGGGCTCATTTTTATCTGCAAAATCTAGAAATGGTAAATAGAAATTATTTTACATAGTGTTATATATGTTGTAAGAGACATATTGACTTGTCTTGCAAGTTTTGAGCCGGTGTTTGACTATTTCTTTAATTATATTTGGCAACCCTGGTTGGCAGTTTTGCTCACTGGGATTACTGGACAAGATGTCAGTTATGTTCTGGAAAATATTGTTCCATGCTGGACCATTTGAAAAATGCTCTTATAATCTCTTCAACGTTTTTTTTTTAAATATCCATGAAAGTTATAGCATTGTGTGTTTAATGTCCTTTTAAGGGACTTAGAATAGTTCTGTAATCATATACAAATTACACAAACACACATTTGCTAATATTCATGCTATAAAGGGCCAGATGAAAGGGAATCTTACTTTCAGTGAAAAAGATGGACAGTTTCTACATCTTGTGAGTAATTACAGTGTTCAGCCTACTGGGGGATTTATAAAGTGCTTGAGCAGCCTGGAGGGGACAACACTAATCATAAAAAAAGTAATGTAACATTATAAAACCTTTCTTTTCATTTATGTTTCAACAGATTTGATCAAATGCAAGAAGGATCGTTCAGGTCATCAGTGCCCACTTTGTTCTATTCCTCAAAAAAATAAGGGTAAATCTTTAAACGAAATATCATCTCAAGATCTAAGTTGTGCAAAGCCGCTTATAGATAACATTTACAAGCTAAAAAATGTGACCACTCCAGAGGAAGGGAGCTTTACTGTTATATCAGCCAAAGATTTTGTGGCACCAATTGGATCTCTGGTTCTAAATATGACAGACCAATCTGGAAATGAGGCAAACCTGGCCTGCACTGTTCAAAGACCAACTAAGATGTCTCAGATAACATTGGAAAGAAAGGAGGGCTATACAATAATGAGGACTACATTTTCTTCCTTTTTGGTGTGCAGTATAGACTATGATCATATACAAAAGCTATGGGGGATATTAGCAATGTACAGTGACTCCCCAATGAAACTTAAGAGAGACCTCTTGCTTACAAAGACTCCTTTCATTAGTTATAAATACAAACAAGTGGGCTCTGGTGATGATGTGTTCACAGATATTGAGGCAGACCTTCGGGCAGAGCCAAACTGGTTAATGCAAGACTTAGTGACGTTACAATTAGACAGGTCAACTACGACCCTCAGCATGCTCCATATTCAGTACTTAACTGATGTCTATGTAACTATTCCAAACTCTGTTCACAATTCTGTGAAAAACAGCTGGGTCATGATTAAAAAAAGCAACCAGACAAAAACAGAGTATGCGGCAATGATTGGAGGAACTGTGGAGATGAACTGTCAAGTTGATGGTGAACCTGCACCACACATTGAATGGGTTCTTCCCGATGGAAGCAAGATCAGAGCTCCATATTTTAGTGAAGAGGGTAGGATTACAATAACAAGAGATGGAAAATTTACCTTAAAAGCTGCTGACAGTTTTGACACAGGTGCTTATCACTGTATAGCAACAAACTATGTGGATGCAGATGTGCTTACATTCAGAATTACAGTTGTAAGTGCTGATGTGGAAGAAGAAGCTGTCAATGGGGCTGAGCTTTCAATCATTAATGGGGGCATGCTGTATCTACCCTGTGGATCAAATGGAGTTCCTGATGCATCAGTGAACTGGATATTACCTGACCATTCAATACTACAGGAGACATCAGGGAACAAAGTTATTTTCCCCAATGGGACACTAAAAATTCAAGATATTACTGAAAGGGAAAGAGGACATTTTAGATGTATAGCAGCTAATCAGTACGGTCTTGACATTCTGACCTATAAAGTGTTTGTTAAAGAGAGGAAACTTGTTTTTTTTAATAAAAAGATACAGTTAGACCAAACTGAAAAGGAAATTGATGAAGGATCAGGCACTGATGAAAATAAAGAAAATAACTACTTGACCACAGGGAAAGTCATAACACACCGAAAATTCCCAACCAGACGGATCAATACCAGACCCGATGGCCAAGGACATTTAAATAAAGAGAATTTTAGAAGAAATAGAATTAACCAACGCTTCAGGGGATACCGGAGGCAATTTGCGCAGAACACAAGGAAAATCGATCCTCAGCGCTGGACAGAGATCTTAGAAAAGACAAAAAAGAGTTCATCGAACAGTCAAACAGCAGTGCAAGTCACAGAAGGTTCAGCCAAAGAAGAAAATATCACTGAAATTGTATCTGGTGAGCCGGATGAAGCATCTGGTGAAGAATTCCTTCCAGTGGCTGAAAAGTTTTTGATAGTGTCAGAAAAACACACAGCACAGTACAGCACAACTCCAGCTTCTACAGATACACAATCATACATATCTTCATGGGTTGCAGAGGATATATCATCAACATCAAAACATGCAAAAATTAGCCAAGACAATTTAGACACAACTACAATAAACAGGGAAATCACAGTCACTTCAGGAGATTCTACTGTGCCAAAATATGTATCCAAAATTACTGGGAGTCCTCAATATATTGATACATTTACACATACTACAGTCAGTTATAACAATGAGCAGATGACCACTCTAAGCATTTTAAATAGCACATCAGTGGCAGCAATGCCTGCACCAGAACTTACTACAGGTATTCCGCACATGTCATCAAGTGAAGTCACAACCAGCCCTTTGTCAAAATATTTTCCTCTTACTAATGTTGGGAATCTTGAAGAGGAAAGACAAGACACTACTACTGCATTCTACTCATTGACTGGAACTCCAAAAATAATGATAACTAGACCACCTACTACTGTTGGTGTTCCTTATACTACAGAACTGGAAACTATAACTGCATCACCAATTGCATACAGTGACTTCCATACTACAACTCAGAATAATTTATTAAAACCAACCATTGAAAACAATGAACTACAAGTTACAATTCATGATGATACCAGCAGCTTTATTACTACAGCTGGCTATTTGAATAACCTTTCAGAAAATGTTGTTACCAGCCCACCACCGGAAATAAGTTATGTTACTACAACATCTCCAGATACTGTTACTAACCCAGCTACAGCATCTTATGCCCTCCCAACTCACAATGCTATCAGAGATGAAACAACCACATCCAGTTATTTGCCTAGAACTTTTCAAAGTAATCTTGGTACATCCAAAAGCATTCACAAACCCTCTTATCTATCCATAAGTACTACTCAAAGTCCACTAGGTGCAAATGACATAGAAGTAGTTACAGAACCACCTATTATGCACAGATCAACCGTCACAAATATACTAACTACTCCTAAACATGACATTTCCAATTTCCATTTGTCAGTTGTCACACCAAACACTAAAAGTAATAGTGCACAGCAAATCATCACTTCCACTGCTAAAAAGGATAATTCTGCATCTAAGCAGGGATATGAATATTCAACTAATTCTGAAGACACACATTCAACTCAAACAACTGTTCCCAGCACAATGATTCCACTCTTCCATGAAAGAAAAGGCGAGTTAAATAAGGAAAATGTTTTTAGCATTGATTCTTCAACAAAGTCAAGCACAAAAGTATTCCTTTCCCAAACAGATATTGGGCCTATTTACATTCACAGCACTCAAAAAATAATTTCTCCAAGCCTGTCAGCTGGCTCCACTATCATTTCTCATCAACAGATTCAGATAGTGAAAGATGTTACACCTTTGGTGCCCACTCTAAGGCGTTATGGTCGTAGGAGGATGCCTGGAAGGAGACGCATTGTGAGACCAGGTCGTTATCCAAACATTAAAATCCATCAGTTTTGGAAGTTTGGCAAATCAAGTTTAAGAGAGCTATCTGCAGCTACAACACCTCACACAACAGTTTCTGATACTAGTGAACAAAATCAGCTGCCATACAGCTCTGAAACTTCAAGTACATATGCTTCCTCACCAACTGAACAGTCTGCCATAAGAGCTTTAGAGACCATACATGGTAAAGAAGCCACCACTCAAGCAAGTTCAGGATTAAAACATAGTGATCCAATTAAGGTCGACATTATGTCTTCAAATTCTGTTACTCAATTAATTCTCAAGGACAATACTTTGGGTATGTTGACTCCTGCTGGTACAAACAGAGCGATAACACATACACAAACTATAACTACAGATATTCCAACAAGATTGCCTATAACAACAAATAAAATCCTGCTTAAAACCACTTCTGCCCAAGTCACTACTAGGCCTAGAGTTACCTCCAAAGTAATCAGAAGGAAAATTCCTTGGCAAAGATTATTTGGTAATAGCCAGATAAGTCAAAGTGAGATATTGAAGAAGCTGAGAAATAATATTCATGTAAAATCTGTAAATAGTACCCACTCTCCAACATCTGACATCCTACTTCCCAAAACCTCTACAGCTCTCTTATCAACTCAGTCAGTTGTGAGTAATTCAAACATATCACCCAGTGCATCTTTGATAACAACAGAGAGCAACACAGCACTGCATCCAAAAATTTTGAAAGCTACAAACTCTGTAATCAATCCTGAAGATGATCCTGGCTTAGTAACACCAAGTACAGTTCATTCAACTGCTATCAATACAGATATAATCAATCTTTTTATAAGTCATACAAAACCCATCTCAGTTTTCTCAACCAGCTCCAAAACAACAACTGATTCTGTGCCAACCATCCCCACACCATTAACAACTGCACTTTATCATTCTAGTGCCGGGTCTGTGCCTTCTGAAGTTGATTCAACCAGCCCAGAAATTGCTGCCACTGTTGCTTCTCAAGCCAAGTTAGGTGGTGCAAAAATAGTCATTGCAACAACCAGTTCCAGTGATGCATGGTCCAAGACTTCTTCTACCAGTTCTTTTTCAGATACCACTTTCAAAGATGTTAGTTTTACTCCTCCCAAAGGTAATATGTTTGTTACAATGACCCCAGTAACATCTGCCTTTGTTGATAGTACAAGACTCAGATTTCTGCAACGGAAAAAACAACGGAAAAAGCGCCCTTATAACATCTTGCCAGAACACAATCAGTGGAAGTCATCAACAAATTCAAACAAGCCATCTAAGTCTCAAGAAGAAACAACCGAATCTTTTAAAATAACTCCACCTTCAGACTTGTCATCTGGTAGTGTTACTGTAGCACATACAACAACAATGTTACAACAACATCCTCTAACCTCTGTAAATAGATATTTCTTGACCAGTATTTCAAAAGCTCCAAGACTATCCCTGCAACAATCTTCAAAGCTAAATGACACAGATACATTAAAAACTCAACATATAGACCCATCTGATAATCATTTTGTTGCCACTTCTGTCCAAGCATTAAATAAGAATAATTTTAAACATACAACTGTTACTACCCCAAAATCAAAGACACCGTCACCAAGCCATAAAGATGCTGCTTTTCCACTCTCTGTGACAGCTAAAATCATTAGCAGTTTGACTGACCCATCACCCATATTAGGTCCAGCCACAACCCAACTACCAGTCATATCTGGAAAGAAGGTGGCTACATCTAATGTTGAGATCAGACCTGATCCAAAAACATCAGAGAGGAAAGTACATATAGTAGCACATTTTCCAGGTGTTTTGAAGAAAACAGTGCAGTTTAACCCATCCTCCACTCCAGCAGAAGAAACAGATAAGAAAGTAACCTTAAACAAGATGGAAGAAGGTCCATCAAATATTGACTACTCTAAGCCTCGCATTAAAGGAGGTAAAGCTGCAAGCTTCACGGTCCTTGCAAACTCGGATGCTTTTATTCCATGTGAAGCTACTGGAAATCCAACACCGACCATTCTGTGGACTAAAGTGTCTTCAGGTAAGGCATTTTAATTACTTTCATATTCATAGTCTATTTATACTTTCATAGATGCATTTAACCATGCTTGTGATCTAATATTCAGAATACTACTGTCTTGAACTGTTTTTCTCCTGCTTGCATGAGCCCCTCCACCAGCTATCCCAGGCTCTGCTGTCCCCCATGTGGGCCTGGACCGGTGTTGTGGGTCTGTGTACATTGATCAGAGGGAGATCAGCACACTTCCATAAGCTGAACTCTCCTCCAATCACTGAAAGCAGAAGTAATGGGATTACTCCAGTTTCAGTGTGTCATTTCGCCAGTTGCTGTAGCCAAAGAATAAGCTAGTGAAGCACGATCTGTGCTTCATCAGCTTCTTTGGGGGTCCATAGGTGACATTAGGTGTCAAATAAATCCCGATGTCTCCATAAAGAGGACCTGTTACCGTATCTGTGCTATCACATAGGGGACTTGTTAGGGACACATGTCAAGTGCACCTACTGGCAAAAAATTACAATTGAGCCACCCATGTTACATACCAGCATGTCAGAGTGCAAGCAATAATTCTAGGGCCATCAATCACTGTTAACACTAAATTAATAAGCAGTAAAAACTTTTAAAGCGTTGCCTATGGGAAATTCTAGGTATGGTAGTTTTTTTGTGATTTCACAGGTGCATGCAATTTTAAAGCTTGACATTAGGGTTGCACAGATACTGGTCTTTCAGTATCTAGTAATTGTACTGATATTTTTTTCTTGGTACTCACTGATACAGAGTACCGATATTGTCATGTGTAGCGTGGGCCCGGCTTCCTGATTGCCTGGGAAGCCAGTGTTCCACTGAAAACACATAGGCTTCATGCTCCCTCGCAACACTGTTCAGTGTCGCTAGGCAGTGTGAAGCCGGCTTCCTAGCCAATCAGGAAGCTGGGAGGGCGGTCACGACCTGCCACCCAGCTTCCTGTTGGTCAGGAAGAAAGGAAGCTTTGCAGTGCTGCTAGGCAGCGTGAAGCCGGATTCCTGATTGGCCGGAAAGCCAGCTCCGATGCTCCCTCACAGCACTGCCAGTCAGACGGAATCTCCCTCTGACCAGCAGTTCCGGTATTGGGGTAAGTATCGGAGCATTTGGGCGAGTACAAATACTCTCCCAAATGCTCAGTATTGGCACAGATACCAGTATCAGTATCGGTGCATCCATAATAGACATGTTTGGTGTCTATTTACCTGATGTGACTCCATCTTTTATATTGTACCAAAAAATAGGCTAATAATAATTGTTTCATAACATAAAATAGAGAAAAGTTTTTTTTTTAATTCTGGTACTTTTTTCTTTATATAGTAAAAAAAAAAAGTCCAGTGGTGATTAAATACCCCCAAAAGAAAGCTCTATCTATCCCAAAAAATTAGATAAAATTTGTTTTGGAATGGCGTTGCATGATTGAATAAATGTCAAAGTTCCTCAGCGCTAAATACGGAAAAATGGCCCAGACAGGAAGAGGGTTTAACATTCTGGTCTTCAAGTAGTTCATACATAGAGTATATTTTTCTATTTTGGAATAATATGCCCAAAAAATATCACATAGATACAATTCAGTGTCTTTCTCACGCTGAATGCTGGCATGCTTAACCTTGTTAAGCAGTGTTCCACAGTTTACCAAACTTTGAGGTGATCATGTGTATGTGTACAGCAGTTTATAGGAAAGAAAAAATTGTTCTTTTTTTTCTTTCTGGTTTATATAATTTTCCAGAAAATTATGTATTTTGGGATAGGCTTCCAAGACCTGAAAATGAATCAGAAAAACAAAAGAGAACAGACCACAAAACAGAAACATATTATACTAAGGCTAGCTATGGAGAGACAAATCTCATTATTACATGTATACATGCAGACTTGCAACAGTCACCTAGTTCTGTTTTTGAGGAGACCAACAGGGCTATTCACATAAGGGTGAAGAGTTTGGAGAAGGCAGGAGAAGTGAACAATCTAGGCCAAAATAGCTGATTTGGAAAAATTCTCCAATTCAGCTAACTTTCCAGTTCAGCTATGTGGTCCTAGATTGTTCACTTCTCCTGCCTTCTCCAAACTCTTCACCCTTTAGTGAATAACCCTGCAAATCTTTGTTTGGCAAAGTAAAATGATCTTTCTGTTGTGTAGTTAAAACAATCAATCATTCTATGATGGATAGGAGAACCTTCAGCATACAGCAATATGTACAGTATGTGTTAAAATGTGTCTTTAGTGTATATAGGCTGTATTTGTGACTTGCAGCTTGCAGATGCCATACAAAATGTATAGTGAGGTAGAGAATTTGCAGCCCCAACTCGTATTTGTACTTTACTTCAAACTACCCACTAGCATTGTTTTTAACCTCCCTGGCGGTAATCCCGAGTGTGGCTCGGGGTTCATTTTCAGTACCAAGAGCGGTAACCCCGAGCCACACTCGGGATTGCGCAAAAGTGTTACTTACCTTGTCCCTGCAAGCCCGCGGTGTCCTCTGCTGTGTTCGCCCGGTCGATGCCGGCATTCGGCTTTCAGTTTCGTTTTAAGGCGTCACAGCGGAGGGCAGGGCCGTTTATTTATTATATTATAAGTTCTTATAATTATTTATAATTATTTATTATATTATAATTTATGATTTCGTGTTTCAAACTTTATCATACCCGCAATGTCTACTGGACTAAGATTTACTAAGAATTACAGGCCTACAATATAAAACAACAAATTGCCATGAAAAATTGAAAAAATGTACCGCTTTGGCATGCTAAAATCCTCCATAATCATACCGCCAGGGAGGTTAATACAATTAAAAAATATTAAAAAACACATTTTGAATTGAAGTCCACATCCAGACAAAGCTATGTTTTATTTAGGATAACTAAAAAAAATTATAAAACCTATGTATGTGCCCCAATTAGAAAATGACACCTTACTTCTTGTAATGTCACTGGTACAGAAAATGAGAAGAATCTCTGCAATGGAGACACAGACTGCAATAAAAAAAAAAATTGTAGTAGAGCGGTAAGAAGTTAGAATCTGTGTAATTTGCTTATTGTTGCCATCATTTTCTGGAAATGTATGTAAACCAGAAAAAAAGAAAAATAACAAATTTTAGTGTTCTATATAATGTTGTGTACACAGACGTGATCACCTCAAAGTTTGGTAAACTGTTAAACACTACTAAACAGAGTTACGCATGCCAGTTCTAGCATGGGGAAGATGGTGAATTGTATCTATTTCCTGACACTCATTAGAACTGAAGAGGTGGCTTGGATAAGCTATAAAACGAGAAACAAAATTACAAAATGAATTACATTAATTATAAAATGACAGAACAAATCCAGTTGATTTTCATTAAATACTACTAGTTAAAGCATTGAAGAGTATCTAACTCTTACCCGCGTTATCCAAAAAGAAAAGAAAAAAATTCCACTTTTTTTACATTTTATTTTTAAAAGGTACCTTTATGTCAAAGACAAGACGTGGAAACAGAATGGAAGTTTATCCAAATGGAACATTGTCTATTTCTAGTGCGGGCATCCAAGATCGAGGTCAATATCTTTGTGTAGCTACAAATCAGTATGGCTCAGATCGGCTACTCATCTCACTGTCTGTTATAACATATCCTCCCAGGATTCTACAAGGCAAATCAAGAGAGATCACAGTGCACTCTGGAAGCTCTATTAACTTGAAATGCCAGGCAGAAGGAAGACCTTTCCCCACAATTACTTGGATACTGGCTAATGAAACCATTGCGTCTGAGAAGTCTGCCCATAATCACAAAGCTTTTGTACAGTTGGATGGGACTCTCATCATTAAAGAAGTGTCCATTTATGACCGAGGGATTTATAAGTGCTTAGCTACTAACATAGCTGGGGCAGATACCTTTACAGTAAAGATTCAAGTGATTGCTGCTCCACCTGCTATTCTGGAAGATAAAAGACAGACAGTTCTAGCACTTTCACGAGAGAATGTGAAATTACATTGCTCTGCAAAAGGAAATCCTCAGCCTAGTGTTCACTGGGTAGCGTTTGATGGCACAAAAGTGAAACCATTACAGTATGTTAATGCAAAACTGTTCCTTTTCTCTAACGGAACACTCTACATAAGAAATGCAGAACCCACAGACAATGGAAATTATGAGTGTATAGCGACAAGCTCTACTGGATCTGAGAGAAGAGTGGTCACTCTCCGGGTGGAGCAAACTGAGACGATTCCAAGGATTGTCCATGCATCTCCAAAGTCCACAGAAATGAATTATGGTGACAAACTGGTGCTAAACTGTACAGCAGCTGGGGAGCCAGCACCAAGAATAATATGGAGACTGCCATCAAAAGCAGTGGTAGATCAGTGGCACAGGTAGGATAAAAGTTTTATTCTTTATTATTAGTATTTAATATTTATTTGTGTCTTTCAGCGCTAGAATAAGTATTAGGTAAAGCAGACATGTGCCCATGGGAGCCAGAGGCAAAGAAGTGTTTTTTCCTTGAATTTGTATTGGCTGTGTATTTTCCTTATAATCAGCAGGAGAAATACATTCTCATTGCTCAGTTACATTGTCAGAAAGTTATAAGCCTTGTTAGGACTAGTAAAACAATTACTAATCCTGTTCATAATCCTTTAATGCATAAAATAGTGATGAAATTCATGTTTTCTAGTGGAATTGGTTTAGATTAACAACTGTTATACCATGCTGATGTCCTTGACATATAAAATTATAGGAAGAAGGGGGAACCTGGTGTCTCAGACAATGCTTACTGAAAGGTACAACGACAAACACCCACTTTAAAGAAGAACTCCGGGAATTTAAAAAAAACTGTCCCTTGCAGTGGTGCTACCCCCACACTGCAAGGGTAAGGTGCTTGTTTTGTCTAGGGGGCTCACGCAAAGTAGATGTATTCAGATCCTCAGTTCTGCCAGCCAGATAGACCAATCCTCACAGCCTCTTCTTCCCTGAGCACCGGCAGTGTAAGGACCGTTCATCACATCTAATGCAGGTCTTTGACTTGCATTAGACGTGAGGATTTTTAGCGACATTCCATAGCTGGAGTGGAGAAGGAGAGCGGTGAGCACTGACCACTACAGGACTGAGACAACTACTGACACCAATGATATTTTTAACTATCTGTAAAGGAGCATTCTTCCCACAGACCACCATTGTAAGGGATCCCTCTTCCAATGACCAATAATGTAGAGTAGCCTTTCTGCCAGTGACTACCAATGTGCAAGGGACCTTTTCCTACTGACCACCAAAAAGGGCTCCTTCTCTCACTGGTCACCAAGCTATGGGGGCCTTTTTCACACTGGCTGCCAATGTGAGGGGTCCCTTTTCTTACTGGCAGTAGTGTAAAGGAGTCCTTCTCCAACTGACCAGCAATGTAGGGGGGGCTTTTCTCCCACCAGAGTAAGGTAGCCCCTCTATCACTGGCCATTAATTTAAGAGGTCCCTCTACCACTGACCATCAGTTAGAGGTGGACCTTTTTACACTGACCTCCAATGTAAGGAGTTCTTCTCTCACTGACCACTATTGTACAGGGTTCCTCTCTCACTGACTGCTAATGCAAAGTGGCCTTTTTCCTAATGATTACCAATGTAAGAGGGGGTTTTTAATATTTTTCAGGTAAAACACACACAAACAAAACCACTGGCAAGTTCACTTGCATACAAGTAGTATACATTTATACCCATATTTGCTGAATTCAGCACTTACTTGGAAAATAAAATGTTCCTGTAAAGATTAATTATATAAATCACAAGGGTTTTATCAGACATTTTTGCAGACTAATTCCTGCGGTCGGTTTCAACATGTTCTTTCTCAAACTGATTTCTAAATGTCAGCCTTAATTATCATCACAAAGTGCAATATCAGTGTTAGGGTAAGAAATGCAGTGTCTGCATTCTTTTAGGCAAGGGATAGCCTTAGAATGTCTAAAATGTGACTTGTAACTCAGTGCAGGCTTCTAGGAAAAGAGTCTGCAATTTATTATATGTGCACCCATAACAGAAGTACCAGTTTGATCAGAGTCATTGGTGGGCAAAAGATTTACACAACGCAGGAGTTGATTGTAATATGTGCACAGTGGAGTAGGTGTCACTGCTGGCATTAGGTAGGTCTCTGCTGCGTGTGAGCTATAACTCTTAACTAGGATTAGGAGCTGCAAAAAAAAACCAATATCCATTTTTTTAGTAAATAGTTAAAGTATAGTAGTTATAGTCTATGAAAGTTCTACAAACATTTTCAAGTTTAATTACTTTAAATTAGAATTTGACATTCGTGTGATTGGGAAATGTTATCCAACACAGCTGTCATGTTTGGGTTTTTTTCCCCCAGACTAACGTGGGCTAAATCATGTTTTCAAACACTCTCTGTTGTAGTCAGCATAATGAAACCCACAAGAACATGTAAAAAATAGACCGCATATGGCATATCGCTATCCATACAAGAGGGCTTTTATTCTATGTGTTTAAGCAGTGTATGCTTTAGAATCATTCCCATAACCTGATAGCCATTACCCCTTGTCTGTAAAACACTATGCATAACAGATATGCAACCTAAACTGTTTCATTTTACAGGAAATGTTTCTGCTTTAAAGAAAACCCCATTCTATTTCATGCTTTATGAAAATGATCTGAATTTGGAGTTTGCTTTATCTATTTAGTTTGATTGTTTAGGATTTAGGCCCCATTCAAACCAAGTCTGTTAGCATCACTTTTCACATAATTTTCAACAGATGTCAACAGATGCGAACGGAAGGTAACCCGAAAAACTTACTATTTAGTAACAACTGTGACCAAACCCCAATATAATTGATTCCTCCTGGTGTGATCTATCGCAGTCTGCATGTGAATGGATTCATTATTAGCACCAATATAAACCTCTGATAGTACAACAGTCATAGTAATGTGACCTGTACATGCAATGCTTCCCCTTTAGTAAGAAATGCTAAGTGTACCGATACTTAGCCAATGTCAGGAAGCTGCTTCATATTGCCCCATCACTAAGCCATATAGCGTGAACTGAGCTACTTGGCTTAGTACAAACTTCCAGAACAGTTTTTGCAACTTGACAATTGTTGGAACCACCTGCCAAAAAACAAAAAATGCAACATGGACAAGCTATTAAAATGTTACCTCGCATTACATCTGCACTTCTACTGCACCTGGGCCATTCGGAGTACCTGAACACCAGGTATGAGAAGCACTGGTCTAAAGACTACATTTACTATATACGACTCTTTACCTGATTAGGTTTAACTAAAACCCTAATTCAAATTCTAACATAGAATCTGAAACCTCTTTGTTTTGGTTTGCAAACTTTCTGTGTGTTTGACTTTCAGTTACATGAATCCATTTAATTTATTTTCATTTTAAGTCATCTCCCTTGTTTCTGTTTTTTAAGACTACTGGCATACAGTATGTTGCATTCTATCCCAGCTATAATATTTACTTGTCTTCTCAAAGCTTCTATTTCCTTTTCCTGGCTCAAAATTAAAGTAAAATAAATTTAACATGCAATGAGTTCCTGTATGAAAGAGTTCTTTGTAATGTTCACAAACATGTGTTCAGAAGTTTCCACAAATCCACAGGACTTAAAAGATTTGAAATTAAAATTGTTTTGCGGAGGAGGCAATTTTCCTATGCACCTTTCAACATGAAGTAATGGAGCTGAAGTTTTCTCTGCAGACCTCTTTGTGTTTGAAATGTGAAAAATCATAGTATTTAACTGTTGGTAAGGTACTTGAGAGGTGACCATTCATATAAGACCAAGTATAAACCTGTCATATATGATTATAGAGATTTCCTAGGCCCATAATAGATCTGATGCACTCATGGCCATCCTGCAAACTAAAAGGTTGCATCTCTCTCTCTTAACCCTGGTCTCTTGTAATCCTGTCTCCTTACTTACCTCTTTGTTTTTTCCCTATTTCCTCTCTGTTATTACCCCTTACTCTCTCTCTCTCTCTCTTTGCATCTTGTGATTGTGTGTAGAGATGTAAAGCATTAGGAAAACCATAATTCCATTTGTGTGATATTCCCACATAGTGTGCTTTGTGGCCTCCAGTAGCTGGTAGGAAGCTTGTAACTAAACACACATGAAGACTGTCACTAGCAGCATGAACCCTTAGACTCAGAGTTGGATGATGAGGATGCTTGCTATACTCCCATTGGGATATTTTAGCTTTACCGGTACCAACTGTAGACTGAAATAACTTGGGGGGGGGGGGAATTTATCAAAGCAATTGGGAGTGTTTGAGGTCACAGTGGGCCGCATGGGATATATTTGTGCCAGATTTATGTTGCTAGTTGTTCTTAAATTAGGTTAAATAGACTCCAGGAAAGAAGACTCATAACTCCAGGCAAAAAGCTTAACTGTCGCTTCCTTAAGAAGTGGTCATGGGGACTTCTTAAGCTGCGATTGTTTTGTTAGGTGATGCCCCAGTTTGAGGCAGCCGCAGAACAAGTGCAGATGAAAACAGGCGCAAAACACGTGCAATTGGAAAAGTAGTGCAAGCTCAGGTGAAAATAGGTGCACATGTTAA
Organism: Nanorana parkeri; assembly: GCF_000935625.1. Lineage (NCBI taxonomy): Eukaryota > Metazoa > Chordata > Amphibia > Anura > Dicroglossidae > Nanorana > Nanorana parkeri. The sequence continues at coordinate 662,480 of NW_017307166.1, read as the reverse complement.
AAGACAGATTTGCACATAATTTTTTTTTATCTAAGAGGAAAAAACTGTTGCAATTGCTTTGATAAATTCTCCCATTATGTTTAGCATATTAGTAGTAAAATAATAATTTCCCTTTCATGTGGAAATAAGAGTGAGCAAAGATAGGATGAGTAAATCCATGCTTGAATTATTTACACCACATTGCTTTTAAATTTAGTGATAATGATCTAGTTTCTCTAGCCTATGTTGTTTAAAATAAGGATTACACTACTTGTTTTTAATCTGCACCTGTAAAAAAGCTCTAAGATAAAATTAACCTATACTTAAAAGAGAACTATGGCATAACATTTTTTTGCCATAGTTCTCTTGGGTCCTCCTGTGACCCAAAACACAAAAGATCCCCAGCATACCTGCCAGTTGGCCTGCAACAAAACAAATCACCCTGTCTAACAGTATGCGTTAGAAGCAGAGGTTTAAGTTGCACAAACCTTTGGCCAAAAATATGTCACCGTCAAGGTACCTCTGCAAAGTGTGGTCCTAACTCTATTTATATGAGTCTCCAAGTGGGAGCATATTGATGCAGTCGATAAATGAAATGCAGGTGTACCAGGAGGTAGCCTGCTCCTCCTCACAAGGTGCAGGGACGCACTGGAGGCCCAGCAACCACAGATGCATGCTGGGATCCCCAATGGGTCACCACATCTAAGATAGTCAAACTAGAAAAAGATGGTAACCGCATACATTTATAACCAGCCTTTGTAGCAGGATGCACATGGGAAGGCTTACAACAATATTTTGTATTGCTGTAAGCCTTCCCATGTGCACCCTGCTACAAGGGCTGGTTATAAATGTATGCGGTTACCATCTTTTTCTAGTTTGACTCCTGTGACCCAAAACGCAACATATATGAGGCACAAGGTGCAGGGACGCACTGGAGGCCCAGCAACCACAGATGCATGCTGGGATCCCCAATGCGTCACCACATCCAAGATAGTCAAACTAGAAAAAGATGGTAACCGCATAAATTTATAACCAGCCTTTGTAGCAGGATGCACATGGGAAGGCTTACAACAATATTTTGTATTGCTGTAAGCCTTCCCATGTGCACCCTGCTACAAGGGCTGGTTATAAATTTATGCGGTTACCATCTTTTTCTAGTTTGACTCCTGTGACCCAAAACGCAACATATAGGAGACTATTAACCACTATATGCTGACTGCGCAGTGCCAGGCTGCAGCTGGGAAAGATCCTGACAATATTGCCGGGATCCACCATGCTGCCTGACTGACAGGTGGCTCTGCCTCTCTAGGGGTAGAGGCAGCTGTGCCCGCCCCCTCCCCATCCATCCCTCCAGTCAGTGCTGGAGGGACAGAGAGAGAGAGGAGGGTGGAATCCCTGAGGGGAATGGTGACTGACAGTCACCGCTCTTTGCAGGGAAATGATCGGGAACTGAGTGATCAGCAGTGTGCTATAGATCGCTCAGTTCTCGATCTATAGAGCCGATGTGTGACAGCTGCAGTGTCAGACGTCAGCTCTAATTATGGGGATGAGTGTAATTCACTCCCCCCATAATTCTCCTTTAAATGTAAACTATATTATAGTTATAAGCTATATTAACATTCATGCGATGGATAAATTAAGAGTGGCTTTTTTCTCTGAGAAAATGCTGCTACACAAGTTCTAGGCACATAACCCAAACAGTCATTTGGGTAAAGTAGAAGACTGCTTTATTCTCCCCTTCTATTTCTAAAATACATATATAAATGTGATATTTAGTTATAGGTCAGTTTTAACCGTTTTTTATAATTTAATGAAAAAAAAAAGTATTGTTGCAGATTTAATGCTATTTCTTTTTATCTACAGAATGGGAAGCCGCATTCAAGTGCACCCCAATGGCTCACTCGTCATTCAGTCTGTAAATGAAAAGGATGCCGGTGACTATTTGTGTGTAGCAAGAAATAAAATGGGAGATGATGTAATTCTTATGAAAGTCAGTATATCTAAGAAACCTGCAAAGATAATACAAAAACAGCAGCTGATGAAGGAAGTTCCTTATGGAAAAGAATTCAGAGTAGATTGCAAGGCTTTAGGTTTTCCATCTCCAGAAATATCCTGGACTTTACCTGATGGCACAGTAATAAACAATGTTCTTCAAGCTGACGATAGTGGCAGGAGGGTACGGAGATATGTTCTCTTTGACAATGGTACTTTGTATCTCAACAAAGTAGGGATGGCTGAAGAGGGAGATTACACATGTTACGCTGAAAACACATTAGGACGAGATGAAATGAAAATCCATATTACTGTGGTCACTGCTGCTCCACACATTAAAATAAACACCAGAACAAAATTTGAGGCAAGAGCTAGTGGCCGTGTGGTTCTGGATTGCGAAGCCAATGGAGAACCAAAACCTAAAATATTCTGGTTGCTTCCATCAAGTGATATGATAGCCACATCCCATGACAGGTATTTATTGCATGAAAACGGATCTTTGATGATCAGCCATGTGAAATTGTTGGATGCAGGCGAGTACATGTGTGTGGCACGTAATCCTGCAGGAGATGACACAAAGCTCCTCAAATTAGATGTTCATTCAACACCACCAGTTATTAATGGTTTATATACAAATAGGACAATAATTAAAGATTCAGCCTTAAAGCACTCTAGAAAATTAATCCACTGCAGTGCTGAAGGGACACCACCACTTCAAATCATGTGGATTATGCCTGATAATATTTACCTAACAGCACCATATCATGGCAGCAGGATTATAGTACACCAGAACGGAACACTGGAAATTCGGAATGTAAGACCCTCTGATACAGCAGAATTCACTTGTGTTGCTCGCAACGATGGTGGTGAAAGTACGATGGTGGTCCAGCTGGAAGTCACAGAAGTGCTTAGGAGGCCAGTGTTTAAAAATCCATTCAATGAGAAGATAATTGTCAAACCAGGAAAAATGGCTATTCTTAACTGTTTGGCCGATGGAAACCCGACTCCAGAAATAATGTGGCTTCTGCCAAATGGCTCTAGATTTATAAGTGGACAGATGTTTTCAAAATATCATGCAGGAACTAATGGAACTTTAATTATTTACAGTCCAAGCAAAAATGATGCAGGCAAGTATAGATGTGCAGCAAGAAATAAAGTAGGTTACATTGAAAAACTTATCATTCTGGAGGTGGGTCAAAGACCTAATATTCTGACACATCCAAGAGGACCAATAAAGGGTATCCTTGGGGAGACGCTTTCTTTACACTGTTTGTCTGATGGAATACCAAAGCCTAGTGTTATTTGGACTCTCCCAAGTGGATATGTGATTGACAGACCACAGTTTAGTGGGAAACACATGCTACTAGAAAATGGCACGCTGGTCATTCAAGAATCAAACATACATGATCGAGGAAACTATTTGTGTAAGGTAAAAAATAACGCTGGTGAATCGTCCATAAGTGTTCCTGTTATGATTGTAGCATATCCACCAAGGATTACAAGTAAAGCCCCACAAAACATTCATACAAAGTCTGGTTCACCTGTACATCTAAATTGTATGGCCATTGGAATACCAAAGCCAGAGATAACTTGGGAGCTTCCGGACTTATCATTGTTAACAACAGCTAGCAAAGGACGGCCTATGGGGACTGAGCTTCTCCACCCCCAAGGAACATTAGTTGTGCAGAATCCAAGGCCTGTGGACTCTGGGGTGTACAAATGTATTGCTAGGAATGCCCTTGGCATGGACAGCAGCTCAACATACTTAAAAGTTATCTAAAGATACATAGAAGTAAACTCTGCAGAACATGAAAACATTTGGAAGGAAGTCAGCAAAGGAGGGAGGTAGAGACAATTTACGCTAACATTTGGCTTACTGATGTAGGATCTTATCAATGCCTACATAAAAGATGACTTACATAAGGCACTTTTTTAAAACCTCCTTTATAAGGAAACTGTGAAAAAAAGAATGAAATATTATATAAAAAAACATTTTTATTCAAAAATTATACCATGGACATTTATTATTTTTCAATGATACTTCTTTACAAATGAAAACAAGAAAGCCTAATTTTATAAGGAAAGATCTCATGGTCAATAATTAATTTAAAAAAAATAAAAAATGGGTTGGTCTGTGCATTTTCAAATAGTAAAAGAACTATAAGTATTTTTAAGAATGACAAATAAAAGCAGCTGTATTTTTGTTCTATTTACCAGGAAATCTGTTTGAAAGAAACCTAACTCGGGTTTATTTATAGCCAGATACACAGCTTGTGTTATGACAAATAGCAAAATCCACATGTTTACATATCATAAGCCACTATTAAAATTTAGCACTGTTTGCAACCCCAACTTTTTTTTCCTTTCTACATTTTGAAAAAGCAATGTTTGAATTAGCTATGTTTTCTTAAAACAAGAAATACACACTTGAGATACAGATGGCAAACCACAGAATAAAGACTAAATAATCCACTAATAAAGACTGCAGTTGTTGATACACTACTTAATTTTATCATCAGTTCAGACATAAGCTGATAATTATGTTTGTTCTTGGTAAAGAGAGACTGGAATGGTAGATGCATTTATGAAGAAGAACTTTTAAGAACATTTTTTCAGTTTTTGACAGAGTAGTTAAATTTTATTGCTGTCTGAAAACCTACTAGGTAGCTTCACCCACTATATTTATCCTGGTGACCAAACCAAAAAATTACAATGAACAGCAAATTAAAAAGTGAGGGTAAATCTTCCACTGAGGACCCCTCTTCCAGAAACTTAGGCAACTATCTAAGAAAGGGATTTTGTTCACTTTGTAGATATTTCCCTTCATTTCCTGTTGTGCCTCTTGAGCACAACAGAAAATCAGCAATTTATAGCACATAACTTGTACTTCAGGAAAGCTGGTGCTTAAATAAGGTCTAAAACTTTTTCTCAACCTGTCCAAGAAATGTTTTAAATATTTATCTTCTCTTAATGGTTTTCTATGTATTTATTATTTAATCGTGTATCTTACATAGAGATCAGAAAACTGATTCCTGTGACTCAGTAATTGCTCTGGAACCTGCCAGTTTGCAAATATCTACAAATATTAGATGTTATGTCACTCTCAGTTCCAGATGACCCTGGCTGCCTTGTATGCAATTCTATCCTTCCTTGTGCTTTGGCAGCCTTTCAGCCAGTTAGACAGGGTTGTGCCATGACCCCCACAAAAAAAGGATTGCAGGAAGTCAGTTCTGCTTATCCTCCATATTCTAGGTGCACTGGCTCTGGACATTTCAGTTTTATTCAGTATCACTGCCAGTCCTGTGGCCACTTGTCACAGAAAATAGAGGGCTGCATTCACTCTGTGCCTTAGAGAGTAGTGTATTTATTTCTGACAGCTTTTTGGAACATGTGAGCAGTGGCTGCCAGTCTCTTACAACAGTGGTTCTCAACCTGTGTAACCTCAGGACCCACATTTGTCCTTGGTCATCAAGTTGTGCCCCAGATTGCACTGCAATGGAATGTACAGCATTGCGGTACCATGCATTCAGGTGCGGGCAATCGAACTGTGGGTGGGAGGTGTGTTTGGGGTGCCATTCAAATGAACGGAAACACAACACACCTCCCACACCAGAACACGTGGTGGGTCCACCCAGTCTCCCTACCTTACAAGAACTGGAGTGGATCCTCAGCCTGGGGTTCAGTTTGGGCTGCTGTGCTGTGACGGAGCTCCATCCATATGTGCATTGCTTGTACAGCTCCCTTGTGTGCCCTGTAGAGGTGCCGGGAGCCAGAATGTGATGTTACTCCGGTCCAGGCACCTTTACAGGACACGTGAGGGATCTGTAAGCAATGCATGTATATATGGAGCTCCCTCATGGCCATAGCCTCATCACATCCCACCTCAAACTGACAGTGCTGGGCTAGGGGGAGGCTGAGGAGCCTCTCACCTAGAAAAGTGGAAGGCATGTGGCAACCCACTGAACACGGGGTCGCGACCCACTTTTGGGTCACGACCCACCAGTTGAGAACCAAGGTCTTACAACATGTGAACTCAAACAATGATGTCAGGAAGGGTTGGCTATCCTGCTATAAAAAAAATGAATGAAACCTTTTGTGGTTAAAAAAAATGTCAATAAAGTGGTCCTTCTCTGCTATGTTGAGTAAGAATAAGCCATTGTTGTTAAATCATGCCTATTTATCATGCCCACTCACAGTAGTCTAACACATCTGTCCACCATTGTGGATTGTGCTTTGCTGTCTCTTTTTTTTATACAGAATTAGTCAATGAGTTTACAATAATTCAAGTGTTTCTAATGTTTTTAAAATGGTTACATATCTTCTTCTTATAGTTTAACTGCAACAAATGTCAAGCTAAGGTGATAAAATGTTCAGGAGACAACAGATGCTACTTTAGCAGCCAACAGCAGTGAGAGGTCAAACCATAGAATTTATTTTTGGTGACTGTTTTTTTTTTGTGGGATCCTAGAATTCAAACAATGGTTCATATTGGTAGTGATCACTGAGGAAGCATACTAGCTATACTAGTGACAAATTTAGGGAAGGACAACTTAGTACCACAGATTTTATTTTAGACATACCTACTCTGGTTGTAGGTCAGATAATGATGTGGAGTCATAATGCTATCATAGCTAAAACTATGTTGCTATCTTCAGCATGAAAACTTTTTTTACACATTGCCAGATGTCAAAAACTCATGATTAATAGCCAGGCATAATTCCCACTCTGCTGTCATGTGTCGGAACTCTGGCCATTTGCATATCTCTTATCATCACACTTCATTTTTTTGCTGGAGATCCAAAGGTTCTCACATGTTTCTTGGCCCTCAAATCTCTTCCATTCCATTGTCAATGGTTAGGTCCATTCCAAGGCAGTCACATGAAACAGCTCACAAAACCTTTAAAGGTTTTTATTTTTGTGGCTATGTGGCATCACTTCTATAGCCAAATGACTGCCATTTGTTACCTGTATGCCTAGACAGATTACATGCAGCAGTGTAGTGCATTACTCTATGCTGATTGGCTTTCCACCTAACCCCAGCAATTTACTATATAAAGGGAAATTTATAATTTATTTATTACAGGTATCTATATAGCTAACAATTTACACAGTGCTTTTTACGTACACATTCCAGCATTTCCTGCCCTTGAGTAGCATACAATCTAAGGACCTCTATCTCACATGCATACATACAGGGCCAATTTAGACAGGAGGCAATTAACTTTCCAGCATGTCTTTGGAGTGTGGAAGGAAACAGAAGCACCCAGAGGAAACCAACGCAAGTACAGGGAAAAAATGCAAACTCCCAGTGTGGCAAGGCAGAAGTGCTAACAAATAAGCCAATGTGCTGCCTCAATAAATATGTTTGTCATTATAACAATCAGCCGCTTTGCTGGGTCCAAAATACTTATGATGCTAATGCTGCTGTGCACTTGAAGGAAAATGATATGAAATTACACCATTTGCACTTATTTTTATCTTCACTGTTGGCCTCTAAATATGGTTTTAGATGATCATGGTGCTTATACTGGTGTGCTGTAATGCTGCTGCATACCAGAAAATTATTTTACTTTAGTCTTCTTATTCCTCAGCATCGACCTCCCTTCCTACTCAGTTCACAGTACTGCTATTGGAAACCCATGATGGTGCTGCAGTCAGGGCCGGATTTCCCACAAGGCTAACCGAGGCCTGGCCTTGGGGAAGCATGGAGTAGGGGGACAGCAGGGGTGTGGAATTCCAATCCCCCAATGCCCAGGACATGCAGTTCCGGGCACCAGGTGGGTAGTTGTTGTCTACATTCAGCCCTACTTTGGGCAAGCAGGGCTAAATGTACAGCAGGGTAGCCGCCACTTGTTTTTGTTTGCAGTGTTATAGCACCCTGGCAAAAAAGCTATAACATTATAATCTATTTTTATCATATTTATGACAATATTTAGCATCAGCAGCTACTTTGCATAGTCCAGTTTGATGGTTCTGATGCTGGGGTTTTTGATCCTGAAACAAAAAAAAAATCTTCCCCAATCATCATCAGCTGCACTGCACGCTCATTTCCCAATTTACTGATGATTTAAAAGAAATAACATTTATTTTTTCTTGAACATCAGCACACTTACAGCTGGTGCTATACTAAAGCTCTGCCAATTATAAAAAAAATAAAGTGAAACATCTGTGAAGTAATCCTGTCCACAGTTCACAGTCCAGGATCTTAAAAAACGAAATGTGTAAAAGAATAATGTACTTTCAGTTCACTTATCTTTAATCATCAGCAAAATTGTAAAACAAGTATGCTTTTCATAGAGCAAGACACAAATGCAGCTATTCTTTCATAAAAGAAAGTCATGTGGACTTGTGTAAAATACACAGCAACTTCACAGATAGATGTGAACTGCCTAAACCAACATTGTGACAAGCTGTAAATGTATTAGCACGAAGAGATACTTATTAACATTGTTTTTCTTAGTTATCACTAATATGGTGAATTTACTGCAACAAATGTAAAGAATTTAGTAATAATTTACTGCACTACCTTGTTGTCAAAGATGAATGGAATGATCTATTAGAGAGTGCATATGTCATGTCTCCCCTATTTTTTTTAGGTAATACCTAGGCTCAGTGGCGTAACAACCGGGGGGGCGGGGGGGTCACTTGCCCCGGGCGCAGGACTGAGGGGGGGGCGCCGTCACGACCCCCGCTAAACGAAGCCATGTTTTCCAGTGCCTAGGCTTTCACATATATTAAAAGGTTAAGAGAACAGCATCAAAGTGAAAATACACACAACTTTGACTTTTTTTTTTTTTATCACCACTGGCCAACTATAGGTATATCTAGCAGAGAAATTGTGTGCTTAGTGGTAGCTGGCGATCAGCAAGGCTAATAGTCCTGCTCACTATCAGCAGATTGTGTTCACTTAATCAATTCAGCAATGACTCACAAACACATTCATCAATTAAAGTGTATCTATGGGTCAAAAACTAAAAATAAATATGTATTTCTAAATTGAATTTCCATAAAATGTATCCCACTCCTACTAAACATATCAATGTAGTTTGTAAACTTACTTATGCAGATGCTCATAGGATTTACTTCCTCAATGTACTGACACAATTTCACTCAGCCCTGTGAATATGCACAGCTCTCATAGAGTCTGCCTTCTGAACTACAACTTAAAGTCTGAATAATGTAACATTATCATTGCTTGCTGGAAGCAATGCATGATGGGATATGTAGTCTTAAGATATCAAGATTGCATCATATCAAGCAGCAGGGAAAGGGAGACAAAGCATACTGGGAAACTAGAAAGATGTTAAAGGAGAACTATGAGGTGAGTGCTTTTCACTCACCTCATAGTTCTAGCCGACCTGTGACAATGAGACTGTCACAGGTCGGCTCAGTTAAGTTTGTGTAATGTATCACTGCAGTGAGAGAACATGCATACACAGACACCCAAGGTTATGATACATAGGGGTCTATTCACTAAGCTGCCGTAGGCAGCCGAGTGAACGACCGACCTGAAGCGAAGAGAGCCGAACGCCGTTCGGCTATTCACTTCAGGCTGGTACGGCTGATTTCAGCCGTATATCAGCTGAAATCAGCCGTACATCGGGCGGCTTCGTGTGGCTTCGGGTCGGCCAAACATGCTCAGCATGTTCGGCCGACCCGAAGTGCAGAAGGAGTTCGACTCAGCCGATCCAACATCTGGATCGGCTAAGCCGAACCTCCGTCAGGCTACTCGCTGCTGTTCGGTCTATTCCTATAGACGCCGAACAGCAGTGAGTGAACAGCCGAATGCCGCTGAGCGGCATTCTGCTCGGCTGTTCTGCTCGGTCCCTCTGTGGGACCGAGCAGAACAGAAAAATAGTTTAAAAAGTAGAAAAAAAATAGAAAACGATTGTGCGGAGCTAGCAATGACAGTGGTTCTGCTGCCGTAAAAAAAAACAAAACAACATTTTCGCCATAGGAATGTATTGCTAGATTCCTATTGGCTATTTCAATTTGCAATAGCCAATAGCAAACTAGCTATTGCACCCGCCCTCTGCTGCTGTCAATCACTAGTGGGGACCTGATGGAAAACATCAGGTCCCCTTTGCTGACTGACAGCAGCGGTGGGCGGGTGCAATAACTAGTTTGCTATTGCAAATTGAAATAGCCAATAGGAATCTAGCAATGCATTCCTATGGTGATTTTTTTTTTTTTTATTCTGACAACGGCTCCATGTCAGAATACAAAAAAAGAAAGAAAAAGCAGTGTTTCATAGGATCAGCCGAAGCTACGGCTAGATCCTTTGGCTGCTTCGTGAATAGACCCCAAAGTGTTCTAGTTTAATGCTATTTACTTGAGTCTTTATTGTATACAACTCTCTCTAGGAGCTATGAAATCTTAGCATGGTACACAGAAGGTCAGTTATTATTTTTTATATTTAATATCCACAGGCAGGTTATATAAATATGTACAAAGGTAAACTTTTTTCTATTTAATATAAAATAAAAGTAGAAAGAAAACAAAAATACATTTTATCGTTTTGGGCGGTATTGTTTTATCCTGTTTGTCGGACCACACCAAATGTGCCTGCAATCCACCAAGTTCCAGACAAATTAAAAAAAATTATTTTCAGGTTACTTAGAGGTATGGATGTGGGATGGACTCTAACCCTTGGCAATAACCTTTGAAGGTGATACCTCACCTGCTATGAGGAGACTTCCTGCCTCCTGAAGTAGCCATAGGATGTATAGACCAGCATGTTCTGAGTCAGAGTTAGGATATCTGATGCCAGTTCATCATAGTGATCACAGTGAGTCCAAATACCATACAGCTACCACGAGCATGATCCATACAACCATTTAGTCACTTTCTAGGATGGTTAGATTGGCTTAAGCTGCCCACAGACCTTACAATTTATCTGCAGATTTTCTGTGATCAGATGGAAAAGGTGCAACAGATTCCTCCATCTACACTACACTGTGTGGATGGAGTAATCTCCACCTGGGCCAATCTGTTGCACATTTTCAATCTGACCACAGAATATCTGCAGATAAATTGTAAGGTGTATGGGCAGCTTAATACATACAATTTTACATCCACATGAAGCTTGTTGTAAATACTATGGGAAGACTTTCATCTCTTATGATGGATGAAACATATTCCCTCTAATCTTTGAAAAATGTCAAACAATTGCAGACAGTGCGGAGCCCAGCAATAGCCCAGTCAGGAGGACACTTTTGATTGGCTTGTGTCCCCCAGTGAGGCGACAGTTATCTAAGTTTATCTACAGCCACAAGCACCATAGGAGATTCATAAGCCACTAGGTCATAATTCCTTTGATCTCCAGACTAAGGCTGTCTATTCTGAATCCTAAATTGTGAACATTTATCCACTTAACTGACCACTGTACTAAGGAAATATCATCTTACTTCTATATTTAAATTTTAAAGCTGGAATGGTGTGAAGCTAAGAGACATGGGCCACAGGAGAGGTTAGCATAATAGTTCCTCTATTGCAGGGAAGCACCTTTTGCAATTTTTTTTATGTGACTGACAAGGTCACTTTAAAACAGTGGTTGCTTTATTTGTATTATTAAACATTTCATGTATCCACAATTTTCAGTCAAGGAAGTTAGGTAAACTGTATAATTAGAAAGCGAGAGTGATGGCTCATTGTAAATTGTTAGATGACCACATACCCGCTCAGAAGCATTGATCTTGCCTAATATAGGCAGCTGGGAATATCCTATATAAAACAGGGCATATGTATAATTATTCTAATTGTATTGTTGACATCCAAAACATTCCAAATCACAAATTCATGAGCCAGATGTTTAACTATCTAGGATAACAGGCAATTACTTTAAAACAGATTTTTTTTCTGAAGATAAATATCCCATGTGGAACAGTACAAGCAACTGCATTTATTAAAAGACTCTCAATTACTGAAAACAGAAAACCAAGTAAATACAAAATGAAGAACATACAGTATTTTACATTACAACCTTGGCGTGGCAAGATAGCACTTGTCAGTTGAATGCACTAACATTTTTAAAAACTGCACAAGACAAATATTGTCATATTAGTTTTCAACAGAACACCATTTAGGTGACAGCAGTAAATATTCTTTCAAACCAGAATCTCTACATCTTTGTGTACCCAATTGTTAAGAATTATAAAAACTCATCTTCAAATTCCTCTCCTATGTTTGGTTAGACCCTCTTCCACATTCTAAACTCCCTTTAAAAAATATTTTAACTGCTAAAGTGTGGCTGAAGTATATGGCAATATACAGTACGGCAAGCCATATAGTACGGCATATAGTACGGCAAGCCAATACTGATATTGAATCACACTATCTGTGGCACCAGACTTTAGCTTATTATTGCATCAAAACAGCAAAAAACACAGAAATGGCATTAAATGCGTGTAGTTCCTGCAGTGTGGATACTACATGGAGGCTGCACTCTGAAAAACACCTAACCATTCTCTCCCGCAACAGTAAGTTTAAGATACCTATGTAATGTGACAGATTCTCGATTACATTAATTGATGCTAAGCATGTGGTCATCATGATGATTGACTAGACTCATAGTAGACTCATTGGATGCATACTCATAGAGAACACATAGGGGTCTATTTACGAAGCAGCTTCGGCCCCAGGACCCCTTCGGTTCAGTAGAACCGAAGGGTTGCTGTACGGGCTATGCTCTGTGAACCAGGTGCAGCGCTTGCCACAACTTTTGTCAGGGAGCATGCTCACAAAATCCCCAGAATTTTGCTACTGGCAGGACTACGTGTCACATGAGTACTCATCTCAAACTACAAATATGTGTGGTAGTTTTAGTGATATTCTGCTGGTCTTTCCACCCTTACTCTATCAATAGCAGGTGGCCTCATTACATGTCTGGATGCTAGTAAATAATGAAAGTGGTTCATGCAGAGAACTTCCTGTGAGGAAATAATGAAATCACTTCCGTCATATGGCAGCACCCCTTTATCACCTCCCACTAATGCTGATAAACAGCCTCTAGGAATAATATAAATTATGGATAATGCAAAAGGTAGCACAGATAATTGTTACAGATACAAGTGTGCATGCATAAACAATTTTTAACTTGTTTACGAAAAAATTAAAGACTTTAGTTCTGCTTTAAGTAGTGTAAAAGATGAGTGTGTTAAAAAAAATTGTTCTGGGCACTTTTTACACAAAGACCTAAATTAACATACAGGTTTAATTTACATCTGACATGAGTGCAATTTAAGTAGTAAATCATTAGGCCGTGTTCCACTTATGGAAGTGCCCAGGTAATGCTCAGCAGTGTCAAAACCTAGCAGTGGATATAATCTGCATACACACTCTGCTTCTTATTGATCCTGGTGCACCTCCATTCAGTTCAGTGATACAAAGTGGACTTCCCGAGTCCACAAGCGTATACGACTGACACCGCAAACAGTGACATTCCACTGCTCCTCTTCTACTTAATTCCACTCCTATGTACCTGCTTTTCTATATTTTATTTCCTGAGACTTTGCTATGACATACAGCTAAGACGGTTGCACTATTGATGCTCTTTTTTTTGTTTTGTATTATTAGTTTGCATTCTTTTGCTTACTTTTTTTATTCTATTTACTCTTTTATACTCTCTTATGATACAAAATGGTGTATGGCTTTAAACTTAAACTATTTTACTAGATTTGGATAAAGTGGGGAAGAGTATTTAGAGTGGGGAAGAGTTCACAAATTTTACAGTTAGTACATCATTTCCATTGATAACTGTGAAAGGCTGGCCTTTCCACCACTTTGCTCTCACATTCTATTGGGACAAGACAATAATAAGCTAAAGATTAACTGCTTGTTTGTGTCTAAGTTAATAATAAAAAAAAGATATACACACCCAAAGCTCAGAGCTGGCTACTTCTTAGGCCGGCCCATCCAAAGTCTCTCCCCCTCCTCTGTAGCTGTCTAAGGTCCCGTAAATCATCAACATCTATGCACAGTGTATAGACATGAGGACACTGAAGAAGATTACAATACTGCAGGGAGGGGGAGACAGGCTGGAGGGAGTCCTGTGACAGCTGGTCGGCTCAAAGCTTTGGGCGAGTATATCTTTGTTATTTTAGCACCTAGACACAAACGAGCACTTAACCCTTGCAGTGTGGGGGTAGCCCCACTTCAAGGGTTAATTTAAAAATTGTGGAGTTCTTTAAAGGCTAATTCCACCTTCCAACCATATTCCATGTTCCATTCCTATCTATGAGTGTAACGTGGAACATGGTGCCATTCTGCAGCCCCCACCCTCAACCTGCCCACTACTTACCTGAACTGTAGGGTGCTTCTTTTCACATCCTTCTGTATTTTTTTAAATTCAGTGTGGCTGTGCATATTCAGCCCACACAGCAACAGGATCTGTGAATTTAAAAAAACATGTTCCGTCTGGCACTGCCTCATAGTGACTACTCATAGTTCCCAATGGAGTGCTGCACTTGTAGTCCATTGATAACTTTGTCCAGTTCCATAACAGAAGGTCCGCACCTCCATATGAACAGGGGCTGGAGGAATAGTCTGCAGGAGCCTATGCATTGGACCCGCGATCCACTGATCACAGTTGCAATGCTTTGCAGTCTCCAATGCAAAAAAATAATTAATGCATTTTTTTTTTTTTGCAATATGGGTGCTTTTATTCATTTGTTGCAAAAAGTGGAACATGCCTTAAAGTTAGCATAGTAATTAGCAATTTATTGGAAATAGACTGCAGACGTTCTCTGTGCAAAGAGACCTTCTGCACTCTATTTCCAATAAATTGATAGTTATTAACGTGTAAGTGTTTGACCAAAGTGGGGGACACAGAATGACTGTCTCTAGCTTATGGGGCGACTTCAGTAATTTGTGCCAGTGGGCCAACTTGTCCCTTAGGAACAAATGGGTCTGAGGGAACACAGGCTATAGAGGCAGCATGTGTGCTCATTTTAGTAAGTAGTGTTTATTTTATATGCTCTATTCATTTAGCTATTGAACAAAGCTCACACTCTGTGCCACAAACAGGAGAACAGCAGTGTGTACAAAGCAATTGTAGTTACACCACAAGAAAACACTACTGTTTTATATCAGTGAATCTCAACAGTCAAGTACTGAATCTAGTAAACAGTTTAACCAAAAACAATAGAAGATACCTATAAGCATTTACTATTAATTAAAACATAAATTAAGTTTAATTTAAGTAGGAAAACCCCAGCAATAAAGCCGGATACCTTTATACAAGATAGCTTTAAGTTAAATATCAAAGTCATATTCAATTCAGAAGTTTGGTCCAGTGCATCTGTAAATCCATCTGCACATCGACAATGTCCTTGTCCAAATATTAAAAAAGAAAAAACACAGATCTTGCTTTTTTTATGATTTTCAGGCCAGCAAAATAGTGTTTTCCCAAAACCTTTTCTTTGAAGGGAAAAGCAACTCTCTCTGAAAGCATCCACTCTGGCTAGACTTATTATAACCTGACCATAATAGGTTGTCAAATATGTACAGTGTAATAAAAACCAAAGTATTTAAGGGTCGTGTTCTGGCTTAAAAATTTGAAGGGTCGCCATATAAACTGGATGGTTGCTGTGCCTGGTTACCTGCGAGATAAAAGAAAGAAATTGTGAGTATGCAGCAAAGTCATAAACACCACATCTGGAAAGTTCATTCTAAATACTCCTGTTAGTTCACATTTATGTTTGATGAATACGCAGATTTAAATAGTACAGTACAATGTGCCAAATTCCTTCATATTAGTAAATCCTGAAAAATGCTGCATGTGTGTTTGTGTTTATGTGTCCATGTCCGTGTCAGAGACATATATGCAAACTCCAGAAACTGAAAGCAACCACTTCAAAATAATTTTTTACAGATCAAATAACAAACTAAAATTTGATCGCTTGCAGCACATTACTGTATTTGGCCTTACTTCATAAATAATTTTTATTCTTACAGTACCCAAATCATGAGTGAAATATGAAGGGGCTGCCACTATTTGTTCCCTTCTGAAAATGCTAGCTGTATGATTGTTTATGGCTTCACTACATAGTGAGTCACTCTCTTGGACTAATAAAGTCATAGAGAAAAGTGAGGACATCAGTATGACGGCAGGGCAACAAGAACATTTTTGCAAAGTATATTCGAATGAAACTGTAAGGAAATATAAGATGCATTAAACACCAGACACTTACTGTTTGTGTGTATTATCAAGTTCTACATTTTTAAAAGTCACTTAAAGTGACATTAAACCCTCAGATTTTTTAACATAAACCAATACTGTAATGTGTGCCTTACTGTAATCCATGTTTTTTTCCCTTCTCTTTGCTGCTCTTCCTTTTAAATCCTCATGTCTTCTCATGCTGGGCAGAACTTCTGTTTTGCAGCAGACTGCCTTGTCTCTGGAATGGATACATGGTGTCCGTGTGTAAGTTCACAACCTGAGCCAGCACTACAGGAAGAGGCACTCAGCTGCAAAGCGAAGTTGTAAGCACCATGCCCGTTCCACGCATGCGCCAAGTACCGCTAGGCAGAAGAATACGCGCATGCGCACAACGACCACTTCCCACAGAAAGACGCGCAGTATGGCGCACAGGAAGTGATGCGCAGATGGAGCGTGTTCTAAGAAAAATGTGCCAAAGGCGCACAGGAAGTGACATAATAGATTAGTTCACTTCCCTATTTAAACCAAGCCAGCCTGTCACTTACTTGCTGGATTGTCTTATCAGCTCCTGTCTGTGTTGTGTCTCCTGTTTCCTGTCTTGAATATTAGATTGCCGTTGCCTGGATTTTGACCCGTTCCTGCCTCAACTACCTGCCTTGACTGCCGCCTGCCTTTTTGACCCTGGACTGTTTTGATTATTCTTCTGCCTCTTCCTTCGGTACTGCAACTGACCTCCTGGATTTTGACCTCGGCTTGCCTCGACTTTGAATTCTGGATTACCCTTCTACTTGCACGGTTTCATAACTACTGGCACTCGTGCCACTCGGTGTCTGCCTGGCCTCTGTCACCATCCTCAAAGGCTTTTAGACACGAGGTGCAAGGGAAGCCTCCTCAACCATCCAGTCTCCCAGACCAGGTTCGTAATAGTACAATCCAGCCATGTCTGAGACTGAGGGGAGTGCTTCCGCCTTGGAGTCCCTGTGCCAGGAAGTGGCCTCTGTGGCTCAGGCTGTGAAGGAGCTACAAGAGGTATACTTTCAGCTAGAAGGAAGAATGACCGCTATGGCTAATGCGGCTGTATTAGGTCCTGCACCACCCCCAGCAGCTGAGCCGATTCAAGCTCCAGACCAAGCCCAAGGATTGCATGTGCCTGAACCTCGGGTACCAATCCCGGAAAGATTCTCAGGAGATCACCCCAAATTCCGGGCTTTCAGGAATGCCTGTCGGTTGTTTTTTGCATTGCAACCAAAGACCTTCGCTTCGGAGACTGTTAAAGTGGGTTTTGTCATCTCCCTCCTTACAGGTGAACCTCAGTCGTGGGCTCATCAGCTCCTGGAAGGGGAAAGCCCTCTATTGAACTCTCTCAGCACTATGTTCGATGCCATGGCATTACTCTATGATGATCCTCAACATACCTCCACAGCGGAATCTGTTCTCAGCTCCCTTCTCCAAGGACGCCATCTTGTTGAGGATTATGTGGCGGAATTCTGTAAATGGGGAGCTGACACAGCATGGAATGAGGCCGCTCTCAAGCATCAGTTTCGTATAGGATTATCAGAGACCCTGAAGGATGTTTTGGCTCGTGTTTCTGTACCTGAAAACCTGGAAGGGTTGATACAATTATCGATCCAGCTTGATCGTAGATTCAGGAAAAGGAGGAAGGAACGGACTGGGACCGTCCGACCAACTTGGATGACCCCCAAAGCTCCGATTGCTCCACACTTTCGTTCCGCTGAACCACCTGCTGCATCATCCATGCCTGATTCAGAACCCATGCAATTGGGTATGTTAAAGACCCCGTTATCCCCAGAAGAACGTCAACGCCGTCGGCAAAACGGATTATGCCTGTACTGTGGAGGATCGGGGCACTTCCTGAATGAGTGTCCGACTCGTCCTTGTAAGTCTGCTTCTACAGTTTATGTACCTATCAGCCTGTCGCTGTTTCATGGACTATCATTTTGCCCGCTTGCACCAAATTCCTTTGAATACTAAGGCCCAGCCTTTGACCATACAACTTGCTGATGGATCCCCACCAAGTTCGGGTCCTATCACACAAGAGACCTACCCTCTGTTGACATACACAGCACACTACCATCTGGAACTTCTACGGATGGATGTCATATCATGTCCGATGTTCCCCGTAATTCTGGGATTGCCTTGGCTACAAACACATGAGCCTTCAATAAATTGGAATGCAGGAACCATAACCTTCTCTTCTCAATATTGCCTCCAACACTGTTTCGGTTCATCACCCTGTTTTGTTGTACAGCCAGAAAATGCAGAACTTGCCAGATCTGTCCCACCAGCATATCATACCTTTCTAGATGTATTTGATAAAAAGGGAGCTGACACTTTACCACCTCATCGGCCTTATGACTGTCCAATTGAGTTATTACCTGGAGCTGCCATTCCGTTCGGATGGATCTATCCCTTGTCTGAACCTGAACTCGAGACCTTGAGAAAATACATTGAAGAGAATCTCGCCAAGGGGGTTTATTAGACCATCTACCTCGCCAGCCGGAGCTGGCCTCTTTTTTGTCGAAAACAGGGACCACTCCCTTCGGCCTTGCATAGATTATCGGGACTTAAAAAAAATTACCATCAAGAATAGGTACCCACTCCCCATGGTTTTTTACTAAAATGGCCCATTTTGTACCCATGGTGGGTACCCCCTCAGCTCCTGAAACTGCCCGCACTTTCATCCGTGAGATTGTCCATCTCCATGGAGTTCTGGACAACATTGTCTCTGATAGAGGGGTCCAGTTTACCTCGAAATTCTGGAGGGAATTGTGTTCTTCCCTGGGTATCGAGCCTTGGTACTCATCGGCCTATCATCCCCACACCAATGGCCAAACCGAACGGACAAATCAAACATTGGAGCAATATCTGCGGTGCTTTTCCTCCTTCACCCAAGATGATTGGGCTTCGCTTCTTCCATGTGCGGAGTTCGCATACAACAATGCAATACATTCTGCCACGGGTCAAACCCCGTTCTTCGCCAACTTTGGATTTCATCCCTCGTTCTCTCCCGTCCTACCTGCAAATACTTCTCTCCCGTCCATCACGGCCGTATTGCACCAAATTCCTTTGAATACTAAGGCCCAGCCTTTGACCATACAACTTGCTGATGGAAGCCTTTGTCACCCAGGAATCCCTCCACTCCAACCTTGACCTGCTGAAAGGGACCCTCCAGAAAGCCCAGGATGCTTCCAGGATGTATTTTGACCGAAGGCGGAGGGGCAACCTGGAATTGCAGCCCGGGGACAGGGTGTGGTTGTCCACCCTCAACTTGAAGCTCGCCTGTCCTTCAAAGAAGCTGGCTCCTCGTTTCATAGGCCCTTTTTCTGTCCTTAGGCGCATCAATCCGGTGGCCTACGAGCTCTGTCTGCCGTCATCGTATAGGATCCATCCAGTCTTCCATGTGGCCCTCCTGAAGCCTGTGGTACCGAACACCTTCGGTGACCGGGGTGCTGCGCCACCGACCCCCCTGCTAGTCGATGGTGCGGAAGAGTACGAGGTGGAAGCCATATTGGATTGTCGTGGGAGGGGTCCGTCCCGGCGTTTCCTCATCAAATGGAAGGGATATGGGCCGGAGGAGAACTCCTGGGAACCTGCTGCCAATGTTCATGCTCCAGCCCTGATTCGGAAATTCCTGCAGAAATTTCCTCCTCATCGTGCCCAAATGGGCATCCGGAGGCTCCCCATCGGAGGGGGGCACTGTAAGCACCATGCCCGTTCCACGCATGCGCCAAGTACCGCTAGGCAGAAGAATACGCGCATGCGCACAACGACCACTTCCCACAGAAAGACGCGCAGTATGGCGCACAGGAAGTGATGCGCAGATGGAGCGTGTTCTAAGAAAAATGTGCCAAAGGCGCACAGGAAGTGATGCGCAGATGGAGCGTGTTCTAAGAAAAATGTGCCAAAGGCGCACAGGAAGTGACATAATTGATTAGTTCACTTCCCTATTTAAACCAAGCCAGCCTGTCACTTACTTGCTGGATTGTCTTATCAGCTCCTGTCTGTGTTGTGTCTCCTGTTTCCTGTCTTGAATATTAGATTGCCGTTGCCTGGATTTTGACCCGTTCCTGCCTCAACTACCTGCCTTGACTGCCGCCTGCCTTTTTGACCCTGGACTGTTTTGATTATTCTTCTGCCTCTTCCTTCGGTACTGCAACTGACCTCCTGGATTTTGACCTCGGCTTGCCTCGACTTTGAATTCTGGATTACCCTTCTACTTGCACGGTTTCATAACTACTGGCACTCGTGCCACTCGGTGTCTGCCTGGCTTCTGTCACCATCCTCAAAGGCTTTTAGACACGAGGTGCAAGGGAAGCCTCCTCAACCATCGAGTCTCCCAGATCAGGTTCGTAATAGAAGTTCTCCCCAAGCATGAAAAGACATGAGGATTTAAAAGGAAGAGCAGCAAAGAGAAGGGAAACTACCATGGATTACAGTAAGGCACACATTACAGTATTGGTTTATGTTAAAAAATCTGAGGGTTTAATGTCACTTTAAGGACCAGTTATCTGAATTAGCTGTGGTATGTGAGAGAAAACATCATGATCAGCAAGGTCTTTCTAAAATTGACAACATAATCAAAAATGTTCATTTGCTTGTGTGCCACCTTCCTGCATGAAGATAATAAATAAACGGCGGGGTAAGGCTTGACTGTGGTGTGTGGTTTTTGAAACTAGTACCTTTCATGACAAAGCACCCTTTTCTTTTAATTATCAAGAGATTTCAAAGTAGTGTAGAAAATCTCTAATTCTAAAAGAAGTTCAAAGTAATCCACAATTTAAGTACAACACAGAAATACATTCCTATTTTATATTTTCCAGTAATTATACAGACTGCAGTTCGTTCACGTTATCCCTGAATGCAGGGTATGCACAAAATCTTCATCCACTAGAGACTTTCCATGACCTGTCTGCATATTTTTCCCAAAACACACAAAGGAATCTTGAGACAAACCTCATGTCCTAGTTTTCAGAAGAGATATTTGATATAGATTCAAACACAAATATGTAAAACTAGAAATCAAGTTAAGCTCTGATTTTGCTTCACATTTTTTATTATACAAAGAAATATGATAACGAGTAGAAGTACACTGCATACATGTGATGAGCTTCTGTGTCACCTAATGTTGATTACATTCATATTTATATATATATAAACAACTCAAAAAGCTGATAGCTCAAAAGTTTAACTTTAAAAAAAAAAGTTTTTTCTGCAAATTGAACCAATCCAGATTCTGTATAGGACTTGTAGCCCACTCAAAACAACATCTATGTCTTCATTTCAGAAACAGTGAAAAACCCTACTAAGCTTGATATTTTCTCTCACACACAAGCAATGAATCTGTTCTAAAGGCCATGTGTGAAAAATAGAATATTACATGCAATCAATAAAACAAGGATTGTACATAGAACAATATCGGACCTCTGAAAAGTATAAGCATGCATATGTACTCAGTACTTGGTTTGGGCCCCTTTTGCAGCAATTACTGCCTCAATGCGGCTGGCATGGAAGCTAGCAGCCTGTGGCACTGCTGAGGTGTTATGGAAGAACAGGATGCTTCAATAGTGGCCTTCAGCTCTTCTGCTAGCTTAGGGTGACGGGAGGACGCTAGTTTGTGTCCTGCCGTTACCCTAAGGAAAACTATGGGGAAAAGCCCTGACCCCATAGTTCTCCTTTAATCACTGATAACACTAAACTGATGAACAGAAAAAGCGTTTTAATCGTCTTTTGCGGGCGCACGCAATTTTAAGGCTTGACATGTTTGGTGTCTATTTACCCGACGTGACCCTGACTTTTATGTTTTACTAAAAATATGGGTAAGAATAAATGTTTTATAACATAACGTAGGGAAACTTTTTTGGGTTTTTTTACATTTATGGTACTTTTTTAATTATATAGTAAAAAAATACCCCCCGTGGTGATTATATACCTCCAAAAGAAAGCTCTATCTGTCCCCAAACTTTTTTAACATAAATTGCAAGGCTATAGTGGATTTCTGAGATTGTGGATTTGGGGTTTTCATGAGCTGTAAGCCATAATCATCACAATTATGACAAATCACGGCTTGAACTATCTTGCTTTGCATGTGTTAGTTTCACCTTTTAAGTTGCATTAGTGAAATAAATGAACTTTTGCACGATATTCTAATTATTCAAGTTTCACCTGTATTTATCCCAAAGGCAGACAATCAAAATCCAACAAAAATAGCTTATCTTCAGCATAAAACAAAAAATAAAGTCTCACTGGCTTAAGTCTTTCTCACAGGTACAGCACCAGAATTTTTTAGTAACTTCTCACAGAACAAACAGTTCTTAGCAATGTCCAGTATAGACCAGCAGCTCACACAGCTTTCTCTAGCACACTTGTGCTACTCCAACTCCTCCTCAGATTCTGTGGAGTTTCCTGTGTTTTTCTAGCTACTTCCTCTTGCCTGGCAGTTAGCACTCTGTTGCCCCTTAAAGGAACCACAACTCAAATAGAGGGGACACATACCAACAGTCCAGGACCCATCTGTGACATCCTGTACAATACATATAGTATATCATTGACGTGCGGTACCACTTGTTCCAGGTGAGGCATTCCACCAGCCTCGCCCCCAGCACGTCCTGCCCCGCCTCCCGTCAGACAAAGCCCCACCCCCTGCCAAACTAAGCCCTGTTCCCAAGCTAGTGTAAAGAAGGAAGGGAGGAGACAGGGAGGATATAAAAATACATACTCCACATGCAATTACTTATAATGTCTTGCTGGACACAAAGCAAAAAAAGGTGTCCCTGGAAATGTTTCTGAAATGTTGCCAACTATGATATTGATGTATGTTTTCTGAGTTACTGACCTAGAAAAAAACTCCACCCCTGGAAATAACTAAGCCATACAAATTAAAATAAGAGATAATATATGGATTGAGAACATTGGATTTTTATACTTACCATAAAATCCCTTTCTTGGAGTTCATTGAGGGACACAGGATTCAGAGACATTTTGGTTATACTACTGCCTACAGGAGCATTGTGACATTGGCTAAAAAAAACAGTGACCAGTTGGTATAACCCCTCCAACTCCCAGCATACCTCAGTTTTGTAGAAATGAATACCTGGAGCAAGATCGTAGACATGGAGGGATTGGACCATTGTCCCTCAAGCACCTCCAAGAAGTAATTATAAAAATCCAATGTTGTGTCTCAATAATTAAGGGGCACAGGATTCTGAAACAACTGGGATATCCAAAAACAATCCAACAGAGGGGTGGGCAACAGCAACAAATTATTAACATTCTGATGCCATAAAGCCCAAGAAGCAATCACAGACCTCATGGTGAGTGTGCCTTAACAGGAAAGTGTGGAACCTTATCCTTAAGACCATAAGCTTGGATAATGATCTGTCTGAGCCACCGCGAATTGGTGGAATGAGAAACAGGTTTCCCTTTACGGAAACTGTCAGACTCGAATGAAAGCAGCTGCTGTGAGATAAACATGAACAGCACGTACTACATCCAGGCAGTGGAAGATAATCTACTTCTGATGCACTGGAGCTGAACAGAATGACACAAGAATAATGTCCCGGTTGTGATGGAAGGCTGAAAACACCTTGGGAAGAAGGAGACTTTGGTCCTCAACACCACCTTGTCCTTATGTAGTACCCCAAAAATTTTTTTTGCAGCACAAGGCCCCCTGCTCAGTCTTGCTAAGGTGATGACAACCTTGTGAATAAGAGTGGAAAGGGGAATATCACTGATAGGTTCAAAGGGTACTTAACAAAAACCCTGCAATATGTGTAATAAAACCAAATAATTATACAAAGCAGCCACAAACAATTTTACAAGAAACACCTGTAAATTAAAATGACTTATCAGAAAAAAAATGTAGCACTTTTTTTTAAAAAATATCCCGCCGGTTCCGCCCCCTGCGACGCGTACGCTCGCAAGCGACGGAAGCCGGCATTGGCCGCAGAACACAGCGCAGCTCCAGGGACGAGGTAAGTAAATGCTATGCGGCTTTCCCGAGTGTAGCTCGGGGTTACCGCTTATGGTATGGAAAAGTAACCCAGAGCTACACTCGGGAATACCGCCAGGGAGGTTAAGCAATAAGTCGGGTCCAATGCTGAATTCTGAAGTTTCAGAATCCAACTGGACCTTTCCAAGGTTTGTATTGTCTGCACCACAGTGTCAGCCAAAACCTGTGCTAAATGTTCTCTCAATAGGAGGTTGTCCATATATCCCACAATAAGCACATCCTGGGAGGGTAGCAAGGCTAGACCACACATTTGGTGAACACTAGAGGTATGCAGGATGGGCTTAACAGTAGGAAGTGCTGGAAGTGTTAGGGACCCAGACCAATGTGAAAAGTTTGGAAAGTGGTGGCACCTCTTAATGCTGAAGAAGATTTTTCAGCAAGCCTAAGGGGACTTGGAAGTCCAAGGTTTGAGGTTGAAGTGGGTACCTGGCTTTAGACTGCCTTTGGAGGTTAAGGCCTCAGAGTAACAAAGGGAACTATTCTTGGTCTCAGACGGGTGCTGAGCCTTCCCGGCCTGAGGTCTAGGCTTCTTCTGTTGTGGTAGATAAGTACCCCTTTCCCCACTCACAGATGTGATGAGTGTGTCTAAGGCAGCTCCACAACGATGCTGTCCCTTGAAGAGCGTGCACAGTAAACATTTTTTGCATGTCTGTTCCTTATCCCAGCATTTTTAGCAAAAGAGTTTGCATTTTCACTGATGGGAGACTCATATGGACAACGAGACAGATGGTATCTACTAACCCATCAACAAAACAGTCTATTTTGCATTCATGATAGACTGAAGGGGGATAGCCTGTGTAGAGGTAGGCCAATGAGGAGGGAGTTGCAATAGTCAAGACGAGAGATAACAAGGGAGTGGATGAGTAATTTTGCCTGAGGAAGAGACGTATTTTGGAGATGTTACAAAGGTGAAGGCGGCATGATTTGGATAGTGATTGGATGTGGGGAAGAAAGGTGAGGTCCAAGTCAAGGATGACACCTAGGACCTTCGCATGGGGGGAGGGCTGGATAGTTGTGTTAACAATCTCAAGGGAAAAGTTTGGGGAAGGTGCACGGGCAGGAGGAAATATCAAGAGCTCAGTTTTTGAAAGGTTGAGTTTTAAGAAGTGTTGCGACATCCAGACTGATATGTCAGTTAGTAGATTAGTGACACGCAAGGACACTGAGGGGGAGAGTTGCAGAGTAGAGAGATAGATTTGAGTGTCATCGGCATAGAGATGGTATTGGAAGCCATGTGTGGTTATTAACTGACCAAGAGAGGAGGTGTAGATAGAGAAGAGAAGGGGTCCAAGGACAGAGCCTTGGTGGACCCCTACAGAAAGAGGAAGAGGAGGGGAGGAGTTAGATTTGTAGGTGACACTAAAGGAGCGCTTAGACAGGTAAGATAAGATTTATGGATGGGATCCTTAAAACCAGGTGCATCCTCCAGAAGGATCATTAGAGCTTTACTAAGATATTGTCAGGACCACAGTAGGAATGACCCATTTTTAACAAAAGACTCCTCAGATGGGTAAAGAGCTGCCAGAGCTTATCAGGTGCATGCCAATCCCAATAAAGGATGTCTGGGACTAATGGGTGCACTAAGAAGGTCTTAGTAGTTTAAGTAAACTATAGTTTACTTTTGTAGTTTATAGTCAAACTACTGTAGTAAACTATACAGGTAGCAGCACTTGTAGAAGCTCCAGGATGTTCTTTCAATATCAAGGTTGTGCGCACAACATCTGTGAGAGTTGAAACAGTCTCTAAGCTTCTTGAGGCTCCTCGGGGGCAATATCTTTTTTGAAACTCTTCATTAGACAGAAGGCTCAGAGCTGGCTCAGGCAGATCAGATATAGATTACGTAGTGGAAGGTGTAGGAGTATGCTTTTGGCATCAGTGGTGAGAATCAGTAATCAGGTATGCAACTTGTCTCATCAAAACTTGCAAACCTGCAGTGAAATCCTGAAGGGAGAGAACCAAGTGGGGAGCCACGGCTGAGCTAAGGAAGACTCAGAGTAGTGTAGGGACTCAAGAAAAAGACAACATTTCAGGCTATCAAGAGAGTGCACTGTGGGCAACACTTGGATCGAGAGCAGAAGAGACCCAGTACTGCAGGACTGCTTCCCATATGTCTGGGATCTGACATGTTGCACTGCACGGCACCAAAAATATGGCTCAGGATATAAGGTTGAGTACTCTATGTCACTTGCAACGAGGAGCGGTAGCACAAGATTTTTCCTTACACTGAACTGGAAAGAACATGCATGCGTGCATGCCTGACACTCCTCTTAATTTAGTGCAACATCACTCAGTCCTTCAGTATTAACTCTTTCCGTGTAAAACAATGGAAAATAGAGATAATGAAGGTGCCCAACAGTCCTACTCATAAAGTGAGTCATCAGAGACTGGGTCACACTAGAGGCTGTGGAACAGCTCAAGCCTGGAATGCACCACAGCGCAGAAAACCCTCAATCCTCCAGTCCAGCAGGGTTCTGGTATAGCCTTCAAAGCTACTGTATTTCTGGGGATATGCTGATCCAGATAACTGGGTATAGAGAGCATCTGAAGCAGCGTATAGGGACGTCTTGATTAAAGAAAAAATGTTTCCTTGAAGAGAAAAGGAAAAATGGCTAGTAAAGACAGAAAAAAGAGAACCATTCTACTAGAACATTAGCAAGGAACCCGAGGTATGTGGGGAGTTAGAGGGTTTAAACCGATAGTCACTTTTTTTGTATAACCCGATTGTCTCTGAATACTGTGTCCCTCAATAAAACGAGCATGAAACACAATTACTCAAAATCATAATTCCATCCAAGAAAACAGCAGGAATAATGAGAAGGTTATTACTAGTAACATTGGACTGACTGCTTTACTATGTCTTAAATAATTGTATCAATCATGTTTATGTACTTACTTGAAAGTTGTTTTTGCAGCTGTCTGACCAAGGCAGCAGTTTGCTGTTGTTGTTGAGTTTGTTGTGAGCCTTGTCTAGGGAACTGTAAGACATGATTTACAAACATCACATATAATAAACAATGTATGAAGGCCCTAGAGGTGTATTGACCTTACATGTATAGTGCAGTTTATTAAACCAGCTTATATTGTGTCATTATTGGCCTATTATTGGACAGAAATGCTCAGTACTGCATGACAGTGAACAACTATGTATTCATTTTAAATAGAAGATTGGCATTATACAAGCACAGATACATTCTAAACAATTAACTGTTCCATGTCAAAACATTCATTTACTGTGCTGGTAAGATAGAAACCAATCAGCATGAACATTTCAGTCATCAGACATCAGAAAAGTGAAATCAGATCGGACAACTACTCTTACTCTTAACATTCCCATTTCAAAGTCTGTAGCATTCACCTAGAGTCATCATCTGCAATCCTCCAAGAGGGAAGATGTACAGAACAAAATGTTATTATATAAAAACTGTTCACTCATAAACCCCTTAAGTATCTTATTGAAAATGGCTGCAGTGGTTTAGGTAAAACTCTACGTTTAACTGAGTAGACTTTCTGACTATATAGCAGTTGTAGTTTTTCTTTGAAAGCATCAGAAGTTCATTGACAGGGTTATTCAGTGAAGGGTGAAGAGTTTGGAGAAGGAAGGAGAAGTGAACAATCTAGGACAACATAGCTGAACTGGAAAGTGAGCTGAATTGGAGAATTTGTCCAAATCAACTATGTTGTCCTAGATTGTTCACTTCTCCTGCCTTCTCCAAACTCTTCACCCTTTTGTGAATAACCCTGTGAGTGTTTTTTCTTGTTGCTTGAAGATTTGTGTTATATACTTCAGCCTGATTATGCCTAAAAGGTCTTTCTACGAGCAACAGAAAACACAAGATACCAGCTATTACCTCTTTAACCAGATAAGCCTACAGCTATGAGGTCTAGGGAAAGGCCCATGTAACAAGGTCTAACTAATCAAAAGTAATAGCAGGATTTTTTGGTAGCTGCTCTTAAACTGACACTAAATTTAGGAATTACATCTTAAAAATGCATTCAAGTACCTTAAATATTAAACATTATATTGGTTTGTACATGTATCATCTCCATTTCCCTTTTCTCTGTTTCCTAGTGTTCAGTTCCATCACATATTTAGGTGACACTAAACTAAAAGAGTTAAATCTTATAAATGCATTCAGGTACCTTAAATGTTTTTATTTGTGTATCACTCAAATCATCTCTGAATTGGTGCTGACGCTGTCCTTCCTTCTGGAGGGTGGCTACTTTTATTCCCAAAGGTCCCTGTGCAGTGGCGTAACCAGTGTAACGGGTGCCCGGGGCAGAACAAAATTTTGCGCCCCCCCCCAGCGATATGTGGGGGTGTACAAGTACAATGAGAGTATGCTGTGACTTGTTGTAATTAAACTACAAGTCCTAGCATACCCTCATTGTCCCTGTACACCCCCCTCAAAAACTATTACCCAGGGAACTACAAGTTCTAGCATGCCCTCAATGTCCTGTACGCCCCCTAGGAGATATGCGACTGGCGCTGTAAACAGACAGGCGCCATGAGGTTCCAGCAAGTGAGGGACCTAAGGGAAGCTGAACGTATTAAAAAATTAAATAATTAAAAAAAAAAAGTTAAGTGTCGGTATTGGTGTCCCCTGCTCCCATGAGCTATACAGTGGCATGGGAGGAGCAGTGCAGTGAGGCTGTGTGTCTCCAAAGCAGGGAGCCTGTCATGTTTTTTTAGACTGGCCGGCCCGCCCACCCGCGTTGTCAGTTGCTAGGCAGAGGTCGGGTGATCACTGAAGTCCCGATCTCCTATCTCTGCAAGAAACAGCAGGGGGAGAGAGAAGGCCAGGAGGGAGATGAAGGGAACGGGGAGGGAAAGAGACCAAAGACTAGGCATCCTGCATCTCCAGGTAGGAAGAAAGCAGACGGGCCCACCTTATGGTCACAGTCCACCCCTGTTCGCAGGATCCAGCTTGTCACTGGCCAGCGCCCCCCCCCCCCCCCCCCTCCCCCCCGCCGTGCCCCCACTCTCTCCTCTCCCTCGGGGCTTTTGCCCCGCCTGCCCCCCCCCGGTTGTTAAGCCACTGTCCCTGTGTGTGTTGTAAAGTAGCCACCACTCCAAGTTCGTTCCTGTGATGGTCTACAATCTCAATACAAATTGATAAACGGAACAAGAGATTGTAATACATCACGGGAGCGAGCTTGGAGTGGTGGCTACTTTGCAACACACATGGGGACCGTGGGGAACAAAAGTAGCCACCCTCCAGAAGGAAGGACAGTGTCAGCGCCAATTCAGGCTCCGTTTTTTTCCTCCCCCCCAATGCAGCTGTAAGGACTTACCTTATGTGATGCCTCTTGATGTGAACATCTTCACTGATGCTCTGCGGTGCCTTCTTTTTCCTCCTGTGTCCCACCGAGTCGGTCCTGCATGCACGCTTCTGGCATGCGTACATTTACTCACATTGTCTCACGCCTCGTCTCCCCTCCGGTAATATCAAGTGCGCTTGCACCAGTGCACATTATATCCTGCATGGGCATCTGGGGAAGCTGTATTCTGCAGCTGGGAGCGAGTGGCACAGATGCAGGTACATTTTTAATTGTTTGGCCACACGGCACTTTTTTAAAATGTTGAGGCACACTATACTGCGCGGTAGCAGTAGAACATTTTTTTAAAATGAGCATTTAGTACCACTTTAAGCTACTTAAATGCATTTTTAAGATTTAACTCTTCAAAGATTTCAACTGAGTTTAGTATCACGTTAAGAAGGACTTTTTAAAATGAAGTATGGCATACAGGCTGACAATTAATGGAGTTCTAGAAAGATGCCTTTCAGAAAAACCTTTTAAACTGGATAACATTTAATATAACAGAATAATTTCCTGTTACTCCGGGTATCATTTCAAATCTGCTATCCATAATGTGGCTAAACAGAGAAGCAAGGGCTGGAATAATGGGAAAAATGCCAATGCAGAAGTATCTTAAAAAATACTTGATAAACGTGAGTTGCAGTTTTATTGAATTCAGATGATCGCACAGTTTATCAGAAATTTCTAAGATTCTTTCCAGTCACAAGGGAACTGGAAAAGACAACACGCATTTACTTTAAACTGGTATATTTTATATGAATGCCTACATGTACTGTATGTTCCAAAGCAAACTCCCCATAGAATTAAAAAAGACTTGGAATTGCAAGAGCTGACTGGGCAGCTTATAAAGCAATGGACATCATGGGACTGTGAATCTATTTTATGGAGAGTGGTCTAAACAAAGACAAGGCACCTCACATAAATACTGAACAGCAGCAAACCTGACAATTATTGTATATACAGTATGTTATAGATTCGTTTCGTTCCGAATCAAAATTTGTATGAATGTTCTCAAATTTGAACATTCGGACACATCCGAATTTCCGTATCCCAATGCATCCAAATTCATCCGAATTTATGTTTCTGAATTTCGGATCCTGTCCGAATTTCGTTCAAAAACGAAAATTGAATCGGACATGTGACTTTTCTGGCCAATCAGATGTGTTTTTCGCTTTAATGCATCTGAATGGGTCTGAATCCGAATTTTTCAATTGCATTCGGGAGCTCCTGAATGCCATTCAAAGCTTCTGAATGCCATATAGAATACTACTTATATATACATAATACTAAAACTGATGCTCCAAGACCCGAATGGAGTCTGAATTTCCGAATAGCATTCGAGAGCTCCCGAATGCCATTTAGGTCTGGAAGCCTCAATTTAATATGGCTCCCAGACTTTCTGGAGCTCCCGAATGGTAATTCGGCTTTAGTGTGAATATCTGTATATGGATTTCTGTTGCATTCACAATGAATATTCGTAAACTAATCTGAAACTAAACGTCCGAATCAGAAACTCGAACCAAATTGAATTTCAGATCCGAATCCCAAAATAACTAAATATCCGTACCGAACCAAATTTTTCCACAGCTTACGTGTCTAGTATGTTATTGTAATATATATTGCCACCGCTTTGTGACAGCCAACAATAAAAAATAAAAAGCAAAAATGTAATAGATTGCAGCTTACCAATTCTTAGATGAGGTGGCTACACTTTCTTTTTTAGTTTTTTTTCACCTGCTGCTCCCACCAGTATGTCTGTTACTTTTAACATTATGAGGCCAAAGTGTCCAGCAAAAGTGTCAGATAGAGGGTTGAAATGGAAGAGAGCCCTCCGCACACCTTACAGCAGTCCCGGCCAATTTAGGATAATGGTGCTCGAAGTGACCAAATCACGGATGGCAGTGTATGCAGCATGTGCAATTAATCACCTGCAGTTTAACCCTCAGTTAAGCAGTAGACCCTGCAAGACTAGCTGAGCTTAGTTTGTCACAACTAGGGATGGGCTGCATGTTCGAGTCGAATATAGGTTCGACTCGAACATAGCCTGTTCTAGCGTTCGCAGAACGCCGAACATTACGGGATGTCCGCGGTCTGTTCGACCGTGGAACATCCCACAATGCACTGCGCCGTCCGAAACAGTAATTGGCTACAGTCTTGAACCTGACCGCAGGTGTTTCAAAAGTTCGAATTAGAACCGAACACGGGGGTGTTCGGCTCATCCCTAGTCACAACCAGAGTTAATAGGAGCTGTTCATTTAAAGCAACATGGAAAAGTTATTTTAGAATGCATTCTACTTTAAAGAAAATTTTAAGCCAAAATAATGGCAAGATAACCATTATTAGCTCATTAAAAGACAAAATAGAAAAAATTGCTTTTGTTGCAATTAGGGATGCACCAAAATGGAATTTTAAGACTGAAACTAAAAAATGTGTCAGGCCAAAAATGAAAACTGAAACCAAAAATGGCTTTTTCTCCCTAATCTTCTTTTTTTTTAAATAATTATTTTTTATTATTTTATTTATATATATTTGTTTTTACTTTAATGTTGGAGGCTCTAAGGAAATATCAGGGGTCTAAACAGACCACTAATATTTCCCTTTTAAAATAGAAAAAGAGATTGAAGACACAGATTCCTCAAGCCCCTGTTATAAATGAACAGGAATCCTCCATATTGAGTGTTCCTATTCATTCATACATTGTGGAGATGGTGTACTTACTATGTCCACAATCATAAATTAATGGGAAGGTATGTAGATCACTTCCCATTCATTCATAACCAGGACATAGTAAAAACACTGTTCAGCTGATTGGTGAGTGTTTGTATACCCGCTCTCCATCCTGAATCGGCTATCACAGGAGGGGGAAAGGCAGTGGGTGAGGAGAGCTCCGCCACCTGTGACACATCAGAGCACTCTCCTCCAATCACGGCTTTCTATCCTGACACAGGAGGCAGAGCCGGGAGGTGTTGCTTACCCTCCTGTGACAGATCACAACTGTCACTGCTCCGCACCGTTCGGCATCCTGATACAGGAGGCGAAGGCGGGAAATGTGGGAGGAGAACTCTGCCTTCTGTGACAGATTGCAGCTGTTAACCCCCCGGACCGCTCTCCATCCAGACACAGGCTGACCCAGGAGGTGAGGGCAGAGAGTTCGGCCTCCTGCAATGATGACAGCTGCGCAGCGCCCTGTCCATCCTGAAAATTTCTCTCCTCCCCGCTGGGCACAGGCGCTGCATCGGAGGCGACACAGACCGCCGCCTAGAAGGGAGGAGAGAAGCTAGGATACACTGAATTTTCAGCCGCATTTTCGACTGTCATGGCATTTTCAGCAATTTGCCAAAAGTGTAATTTTTCGGCCGAAATGTTTCAGTGGCCGAAATTTTGGTGCATCCCTAGTTGTAATATTTTATTTTAATCTGGAGCTCTCCTCTGCAGTACTTCTTTTGTCCACAAGATCCCCTTGGTCTGATGGCTACCATCATTCAACCCACTTCCTCTGAGCCCAAATTGTCCTGGACCCACCCTAGTCTATGATAAAACAGTGAAAGGAGGAGCAGCACAGTGAGGAGCTCATCTTTCTGTCACTCTGCTTTCTCTTCCTATCAGTATGCTCCTTGTCAGCACAGAACTAATTGACTTATTGTACTGCTTCTTCCTCTCACACTCCAGCCCTGCTGAACAGAACCTGCATGGAGCTGATACTGGGTCAGATTCAGGCACTTACACTGCTTGTATTTAAAATATATATTTAATGATGCATTAAAGATTACAGAGCATGGATCTGTGCCTATTATAACGGCCTAGAGTTCAGCTTTATTCCTAAACCCTTTCTAGCTTCAAGCTGCTTTACACAATTACATTTATCATTTTCAGACAAAAAGGCAGCTTCTTACAAGAGGCGTGATGAAAATATCTAACCACTTAGTTCATTGAGTAGTGACCCAGGTCAAGCACTTCACTATAATTTTCCCATAATGTGAAAGGACGTCAGAGCAGAGGAACACAGAGGGGAAAACAGATCTACAAACCAACAGCTTTTGCCAAACCTTGCTTCGCTCTAAATTTCACATCAAGTCATTAGATATCACATGCACATCTAATTACACACAGGGGGGAAAATTCATGCTCCTTGTACAAACATAACATCGGCATGCAGTCTCTCCCCTTTCAAACTCTAAATCACTGTACCTGCAAAGAATGTTTTTATCTTCCATATATAATGGTTGGGCTGCGCTTTAAGGGACCCTTGAGAAATACTTGTGTGACACAACTTCAAGTCGGCAGTATTCAATGCAAAAGTGAAATCATTGAGAAGTCTGTATGACTCCAATTTTCAGACAGAATGGAAAAAAAACTTAAAATGTAAGCATGTAAATGATGGCTCCACTGCTGATTTTGTTGGGCCTGATTAAAATGATGAATTACTTGGAACTATGTTGTAAAATGCTATATTGTAGCGGTTAGCGGTAGGGAGTAAAATATAGTAATTAACAATTGCTCGCTATGACACAAAAAAAGATTTAGGGTTATTTAATGAGTTGCAGACATCCAAACTGAGTTAACAGTTGAAGAAATAAGCTGAGTGTATTTCAGGCGATTTAAACAAGGTTTTTTTTTGCACATATTTCAGGTGTTTTTAGGTTTGAGTGTTTTTGTTTTAGCCAATGGAAAGATAGTTAATAGGAGGAGGAGATGGTTGTTAGGCACAAAATGGTACACACAAAAAACACGTTACGAGAACCAGCTCTTTTTTGAGCTTCAAGCAACAGGTGACAGAACGCTTAGGTGTTAACAGGCACCATTAAAAATAATGTGAATCATCATGCTGAACCTTACTGTGCTTCAGAAAACACAGAGCAAAACACTCAGGTGTGAATGGCAACTTAGACCAAAGAAGTGAAGTAAAATGGGGATGGATATGTAATGTGTGACAGTTATACTTTGGTAGGTTCAAAACCATGGTCTAAAAAGTTCCCCAATGGTGCACAGACAACAAAAAGTAAACTTAGCAAGGGCTTTAACCCTGCCCTACTCTATCCAAAACTAGAAAAAAAATTGGCTATGCATCCACTTTAAGAAATTAGTTTTAAAAATTTCATATCATGACCCTAAAACTGAGATTCCTTTTTTTGATTCTACTGCAAAGACACTTCAATATAAACAATAAAAATATTCACTGTATTTACCAAAGGTTGTTGTGCTTGCATGGCTTGAAGGCCAAAGGCTTGCTGACTCTGTTGTTGCTGCAGCTGAAAAATATACATCAGAGGTCTTTAAACACCAACATCCTTTTATTTGCCATCCGCATATGACACATATTGCAAGCAAACGATTATCTTAACTATTTAAAAAAGAATTATAATTTCATCAGCATGTAGTAAACGGTATCAGTATGACATGTCTGCTTATTAATAAATGAAACCTTTCTATAACCCTGTATATGTATACAGTATATACAGGTGAAAATCGAATAATTAGAATATTGTGCAAAGTTCATTTATTTCACTAATGCAACTTAAAAGGTGAAACTAATATATGAGATAGACTCATTACATGCAAAGCAAGATAATTCAAGCCGTGATTTGTCATAATTGTGATGATTATGGCTTACAGCTCATGAAAACCCCAAGAACCCCAAATCCACAACCTCAAAAAAGTAGATTATTACATGCAATCAATAAAACAAGGATTGTACATAGAGCAATATTGGACCTCTGAAAAGTACAAGCATGCATATGTACTCAGTACTTGGTTTGGGCCCCTTTTGCAGCACTTACTGCAATTACTTTTGCACGATATTCTAATTATTCGAGTTTCACCTGTATATAGATATAGATATATATAGATATATGGATATATCTATATTTATGTACTTTTCAAATGACAACCTTTTTATTATTGCACTAAAGGTTCCATCCATCCTGCAAATTATTGTATTGGTTTTTTTTAAATATTAATTTTTTGAATGAATGTTCATATGAAAATCTACTAGAATATGGTCAGCTTTACACTTTAAGGCCCCTTTCAGTTTTTCAGGGAGACTCCTATCGGATGCCTAATTTAAATATATGGACAGGCAAATCTAAATGCATGGGCATCTGTTTACATCCGGTTGCCCCCACCTCTGGAAAAAAATATAGAATAGTGTTCCGTTTCGCCAGACATGATCGTGCTGGATCGAGGGTAATCAGATGCAAACTGACACATGTCTGTTTACATCCTATTCCCCATAGACCAATATGGGATCCTGTCATCACAAGAAGGGTGAAAAAACTGGACAGACACATATGTCACATAGTAACGCTCCAATGAATCCACTCCTGATCGGACAGTGTGAAAGGTGTCCAATGTTTGATAGGTGTGTCCACTGGCCAAATGTTCTGTGCTAAAATGTGTCCCTCTTTCAAATATCAGAAGGTTGGGAGTTAAGTAATTCTATTTAGCTTCTTACCAGTTTTCCTCTGGTTATATAACCAATTTTAGCATGTAATAAATGCAAAATATATGTGTGTTCTTCAAGAATATATTAGCCCCTAAAAAACAAGCAGAATGTAGACATTCTAGACTGTACAAAAATGCCATGCCATGCCATTTATATTAAACACTTATGTTTTTGAACAGATGGTTTTAATAAAGCTGTGATTCTTGCTGGCAGTGGTGGGCGACTTTTTGGGAACTCCTAAAAGTGTTAACAGTCTGCTTTTTCTACCTGTACAAGCCTCTGCTGGCGCATTTGCTGCTGTCTCTGTCTCACTTGCTCTTGATTAAGTTGCACTGAGTTAACGTTCACGGTTCCTTGTTCCAGACCTCCTCCAATCAAAGCGTTCTGCAAGGCTGGATGAGTAAACCTGGATGAGAAAAACATGTGATAGTTAATAATGCTGAAGCTTCCAGCACAGTTCCTTCACCTAAGCATGTAACATGCCTTGAGAGAATACTGTAAGCCATTTTCAAAACAGCTGTCACTCACACTTTCTGAGAAAGTAGGAGGAATGTCGACACCTTGTTCCCCTCTAGACCACAATATCTTAATAAATAAAACATGTCTAACAAAGGTAACTTGCAAATTCCTAAAGAGATGTAGACTGTATAATCTAAAATGAATTAGGTTCTACAAGAAAGCAAAAAAGCAAACCTGTAATAAGGAAACCTGCACTGTACCCATGGACAGCCTAAGACAAATAAAGCCTTTCTGACAGTTCCAGCAACCATAATTCAGCTATTTGTTATAGACAGAGAATATCTCTGTGGCCGTGCTCTGCACATAATTACTGACTTTACCTTTCCTTATTATATAGGGTTATTTTTTTCCATTTAAAATCTTCTATTATTTCAGAAAGAATAAACAGTCTGCTGCTGTTCCTTCATTATCCAATCACATTGTGACGGTAGGGTGGTGACTTTCTTATTTGCAGCAGTGGAAAGTAGACTAGGTTGGCTCTGTTGTAAGTCAGGGGTGTGTAAATTTAAGTAGATAGGCAGGAATACAAATTCTTATGTATTTTAATTATGTATATAGCTATTTTTCTGGTATTCAGCTCTACTGAATGGGTGCAACATGTTGCAGGAAATCTGTCATTGGAGAAACATGGAGATTGACACTTTATGTTCAGAACAGGCCTCCAATCTCCCATGTATTTTTTTTACTATAAAGACAGAGTAATATGCCCCAGTACACCTCTGGAAATTGCTGACCTCTCCTTTTCAAAATACAAGTTACCTGGTTGTTAGCCTGACCCTTTTCTTTCAGTACTGACCTGGAACAGGTATGCAGATGAGGATTTCTGACTTTTCTCTGACTTTCCTGATCTTCATATTCTGCCAGGGTCAGTGGCTTAGAAAGCACTGAAACCATACTCAGCACAACAGCCAGGCAGATAGTATTTCCAGAAGAAAACAAACAATCAAAGCCCCAAATTTCTCTAATAACAGGCCTGCAAGGTTTAAGTACTGCAACACCCAAATAATTGGAAAATTATAGTTCTGGCAAGCAGTTTACCTGTAGTACACTTGTTATAATTCCAGCAGGATCTTACCGTTGATTACTTGCCACGGTTTGTATATAGGTAGCTCCCTGCTGTTGCAAGTAACCACTGGGCTGTTGTTGCATCTGTCGTAGTCGTTCTACTAGGTCAGAGCTTGGAAGAGCATTAGCATTGGTTCGTTGATTATGACTAGGTGAAAGTAATATATTCCCACTTTGATGTTGCTGCACTGGTACCTGGGTGCCATACATAGTATACCC
The DNA here is from genome assembly GCF_000935625.1 of Nanorana parkeri. Classification (NCBI taxonomy): domain Eukaryota; kingdom Metazoa; phylum Chordata; class Amphibia; order Anura; family Dicroglossidae; genus Nanorana; species Nanorana parkeri. The sequence continues at coordinate 624,758 of NW_017307166.1, read as the reverse complement.
ATGTGGAAAAGGCTGAAACACAATAATACACTTGCATAAGCAACGTTAAAATAAAGCACTGCAATGGAATTTATAGCCACATAAATATTCTCATCACATTCTGTGATTATTAATTCTTAGTTCAATATGTATTTAATTTAAATTAAAACTTCCAACTGTTAATAATAATTAGATATTGATGTTAAGTTTTCTAAGTATGGTGGTGCCTGCACATTTGAAGGTAATCATCCTAGCACTGATAAGGCTTTTTATTGGCTATGAAAACTATGCTAAATAACTGCCTTGGCAGGCGCTTTGCCAATTCCTAGAGATTGTTAGTGTATATGGAACAGTACAGGAATGAAAAGGACACACATCATTCCCAACTTAGAGCATCACACAGCACATAGAACACACTACACACAGCAGCACCCTCTCTAAATAACACAATAGACACGGCACAAAGCAGCACTCAACATATACCGAAAAAAAGACATGGCACATAGCAGCATGCACCAAACCCAGCACACTAGACATGGCACATAGAAGCACACAACATACTCAACACACTAGACATGGCATGTAGTAGCGGACACCAAATCCACCACAGTAGAAATTGCACATGGTGGGGCAAATCTTGAACATTAATTATGGCCATTTTAAATGCAAATGGGCAAGGGATTGTAAAAAAGAGCATGGGGAGCTGGGCATTGCCATTGGGGACATGGACTAATGCAAAGAAAATTTCAAATAAACTATTCAGCTGGGTGAGGGCCCTACATTTTATGCAACTTCGAGGGCACATAGAAAAAAAGCCAATTGTTCAAATTAAATACTTGGGAGATGGCTTTCAGCTATATGTGTTATGGAACAGTGTGATTCTCCCAGACAGAGTCATTGATACTGTTTTCCTGCATCACATAAATTGCATGTGTGATACTTTTTTTTACTTTTGAATTATTCCTTTGCTTGCATACAGCAACAGCAACCCAATCCAATTCAGCTTGAAAAAAAAAGTATTTTGCTGCAATACCTGATTAGTTTATCCATCTAGCAGTAATAGGCCAGAACTGAGCATTGGAAATAGCCGACCCAACAGATCTAAAAGTTATTGGAAGGTTTACACTATTAAAACATAAAATTATGCTTAAGCCCTCAACTTTCTACCAATTGCCAAACAGTGGCAAAATATGTTTTATAGCACACTTTGTGATCTTACTTTAGTGCAGTACTACAGTACTGCAGTATCTGCAAGGCAGATTTATGCAGGGGAAAAAAAACAGTTCTAGATTTCAGAAATAATAGCCAGGCATATAGCACAGTGGCTGAAGAGTATGTATGCAGCTCAACTGGGCAGCAATCTGAGGGAGAGATGAATCATCATCAAGAAATAAAAATTAGACTGTTATTTTAGAGGCACCAGCCAGAAATATTGTATAGCAACACTGCACATTTTGTAAGCAGTTTTACTTAGCTGTTATGCTAGAGGAAGAGGCAAAGAGGGGAGGCAGCTGTCAGATGACAAAGGCTAGAAATATTGCAGACACACAGGCTCACATCATGTAAGTGTTTTTACTAGGCCGCAATAGAAGAGGGAGAGACCAGATAGGTAATCAGGTAAGGCAGATTTTATCATAAAATACAACTTAAGTTGTATTAGTCATGAGAAAAAGTCTGTAAATACTGTACAGATGCCATAGAAAGCATTTCAGCAGTTGGAGTAGGCTGCACTTTAAGACTAGAACAACACATACAGCCCATCATGCCAAATATACAAAAACAAAAGTGTATTTTTACACTACAAAAAGGAAAGTATGTTGTTAACACTGTTTACTTTATTTCTCACATTTCTGGTAGGCCTTGGGCCTTATTGGCTATACCACATCCTCATTTATCTTTTGAGGATCAAACATTAAATGTAATATTTGCTAAAATAATGCTAAATACAGCATATGTAGTATTTCTACAATTTCCTTTGGACCTCATTGGCTAATCCATTTCCTTATTTATTTTAGAACCCATTGGATAAACCACATCCCCATTTAGCTTTGAAGTATTCAAAACATGTAAAGTTTATATATTTCACATTAAGGAATATCATACACACTGCATGAGTGTAATGTATATAAATTTCTGCAAAGCAATTACCCTTTTTAAGCCTTTAATCAAAAAAGCTACTTTAGAGTGTATGTATTTCTCAGACAATAAGACAGTAAAGTGAATCCATACACATTACTGAAAAATGTTAAATTGTTCACATTTTTGGACAGGAGAAACAACAGACAACTTTTAATTAAAATATAAACAAAAAAGTGCCCTATTTCAGCAACAATAAGTCAGCAAACTGTTTTAATGATCCCATGCAGAATATGTAAAGACTTTTACCAGACCACAGTTTAATGAGGAGAGACCAGGCAGGTTTTAATAAAGAAAAGCACTGTTAGACTCTATTATTTCAAAGTGACTAGAGCCACAAATATTCTTGACTGATGGAGCACTGTAATAGGTCCAAAAATAGGAGACAAATAGCATGCGTTAGCCTGCAGCAAACATTAAAAATGTTACAGCTGAGGATCAGCTGTAGAAACGTTAGGTGTACATTGACATATGCAAAGCACCAGAATACAATGCAAACATTGGGGTGCAATGTAGGTGTATCGCATACATTTTGGAAGTGAGGCACAGCTGCAGAAACAGTCGATCTTGTACTTTCACAGTATTGAAGCACTGTACTCCTTATTTGATAGCCCACTATTTTGGAGGGAGTGGGCAGCCAAATTATATCAGGTAAAAAAAAATTACCTGCAAATACTACAAAAATCTGTAAATACTACATTACAGTGTAGTTTTTTTTAAGAAACAGAAAAAAATGTACAAATTTGCTGCACAGTAGGATTCAAGTGCAGGCACACTGAATCTGGGAAAAACTACATTGTATTTTTTTCCTGAGACAGAAGTCTGCATAGTTTTAAAGCCTTTTCCATAGTCTGCAATTTCAGAAGGAGCGAACAGACAGTTTAAAATAATGGAATCAGTTAGGCCACACAATTTCAAAAAGACTATATCCACAAATATTTTTGACCTGGGCAGGGAACTACAATAGGTGCAAAAACACAATACAAACAGCATGATTCAGCCTGCATCAAGCCTAAAAAAATTGTCACACTGAGGAGCAGCATGCGTAAATAGTATGTGGTGTGTTTTTTTAAGTGCTGGAGCAGCATAATTCAACACAAGCATTAATGAGCAACGCAGAAGAAACAGTTGCTGTAAACATACAGAGAGGAATTGATCAAAACTGGAGCAGACACAATCTGGAGCAGCCAATCAGCTCCTCTCTTTAGTTCAGTTAAGATTTGCAAATTAAAGAGAGGCTGATTGGTTGCTGTGCACAGCTGCTCCAGATTTTGTCTACTCCAGTTTTGATAAATTCCCCCCTCAGTGAAATTATTTGGTGTGGTGCCTTGAAAGTGTGGTAGCAACCGACTACAACTACAGTATAAAGGCAGGAGAAGATGGTAATGCTTGCAGGCCTACAGTGGTGGCAGGAGATGGTTATGGTGTCAGGCCAGCAGTAGTAGAGGAGACTGTTAATGGTGGCAGGATGTGATTATAGTGGCATTATATGTTAATGTTGGCAGGAGTTGGTATTTATTATAGGTCTGCAGTGGTGGAAGGAGATGCTTAGGTTGTAATATGTAATAATGTTGTTGGGGCCTGAATAAAACCAAAATTTATTAGCATCAGCATCAGGGGTTTGGTACTTAACATTGATCCGGACTAGTTCATTTTTACAAAGGTTTCTGTCTGCAGACAGGCAGATTATTTCTTCTGTCAAAAAAAACCATGCTGGGCTAACTACATGTGCTAGAAGCACACTTGTTGCAGAGCAGCCCAGCACTTGATTGCATTCTCGGTAAGTTCTGGCCAGGGGTCCATGCTCATAACCCAATAAACAATGGTGTCATCCATTTTGAGGGTGTCAACATCCGTCCCAGAACCCATATACTCAGCCACCACATGGTTCAGGCGCTGCCTATAACTGGTGGCAGCAGACAGCCCTGGGTGCTAAAGGAAGACTTCAAAACCTCACTTAGGCAGTCACAATCAATTAGGCCACACAGTTTCAAAAATACTATATCCATAAATATTGTTGACTGGGGCAGGGTACTAAAATAGGTGCAAAAACACAAGAAAAACAGCATGATTCAGCCTGCATCAAACCTAAAAAATTGTCACACTGAGGGGCAGCATGTGTAAATAGTATGTGTTGTGTTTTTTTAAGTGCTGGAGCACCTTAATTGAACACAAGCATTAATGAGCAATGCAGGATTGACCCTAAAGAAAAGAATTCTGACTTTTTACAACTGAGAAACAGTTGCTGTAAACATACAGGGGGGGACTTATCAAAACTGGAACAGACAGAATTTGGAGCAGCTGTGCATGGCAACCAATCAGCTTCTCTCTTTCATTTTCAAATCCTAACTGAACAAAGCTGATTGGTTGCCATGGGCAACTGCTTCAGATTTTGCCTGCTCCAGTTTTGATAAATCCCCCCCACAGAGGGGAATTGATAAAAAATTGAGCAGACAAAATCTGGAGCACTTGCCCATGGCAACCAATCAGCTGCTCTCTTCAGTTTGTTCAGTTAAGATTTGAAAATGAAAGAGAGAAGCTGATTGGTTTCTGGCCAGCAGTGGTATTGGAGACTTAATGGTGGCAGGATGTGATTATAGTGGCATTAGATGGTAACGGATCCAAGGCACGTTGGCCATGAAATGGGATACTGCCAGTCTATGGAAAAAAGAGGTTCCTCCAGAGCACGCCCTATGGGTGTAGAATTTGTTCCTACCTCTGTGATGGCATCATGAGCTCTGTCATTTTACAGGCATACAACAGGGTGGCCAACCAGTAATAGTCCCTCTACTTGAAGGCTTGAATCCTGGGGTCCTTTTGCAGACACTGGAGCATAATTGAGTCCATCTGCCACACATTTCCACAGGCAGAGGAACCTGAATCCTTGGGGTTGCTGAAAACAACATTGTCCTCAGCTATCTCACTTCTCCCACATAAAATTCCCTTAGTTTGGGAAGGTTGAAATGTACCCCTGGAAGCCTGGCCCATGTCTTCCCACTCTTTAGCACCAGCACTGCAAAGCACCTCCTCCTCATTTGGCTCCTCCTATGCCATGTGCAGCCTTACAGCAACAGAGTTAGGATAAAGAGGGCCCAAGGCAGGTGTGTGAAGTTTCCTGGCACAAGATAGTGTGGGGTTAGCCAGCTCTAGGTTTGCCCTGGTATAATCTCTGCCCCAGTATGGCTCCTGTCCCCCAGGCATACCATCTGTAAAATAGCATGGCAGCATTTTGCCTGGGCTGTTGTATAGCCTGGGGGAAAGTTGTGGTTCAGATGATGACTCACTGGAAGAGGCAATCGAAGAGGAAGAGGTAGGTGTGAATGATTTGTCGCTGTCCCCAGATTTTAGTAAGTGGAGTGGCACACCAGCTACAGTGGTGTGCCCGATACTGCAATGGTTGCAGCCATTAACAAAGTTACCCAATGGGCCATGAAGAAGATATAACGCCCCTTCCAATGTGTGCTGGAACACATATCTGTGGTCAAGTGGATCCTGCCCCTGACTGCAGGGTCCACCAAAATAGAGACATTAGCTTCTACATGATGGTGTAGGGCAGGGGTGCCCTTCTGGGTGAAAAAATTGTGGTGGGGAATCTGCCACTGTGGCATAGAACAGGCCGCAAACTCAGGGAAGCGGACAGGCTCCACCAGCTGGAAGGGCAGCAGCTGTAAAGCCAACAATTTACCAAGCTAGCATTGAGATGCTTGGGGGTGACTTGGTGCTTTTTTCAACAGCTAGAGAAGAGACACCTGGCTACTCAGTGATACAGCTGGAGATGGCAGGGCAGGGTTTGGAGACTGACGGTGAGTTTTCAGTCTATGCTTCCCAATACTCTGCATGGCCCCATGCTGACCCTCTTCCCTATTGGAAGTGCTATAATGTAAGCCTCTAACACCCCTTGCAAGACTTGCATTCCTAACCATTGCAGCTGCAGGTGGTGAATATTCTGTAGTGGGAGAGGTGGAAAAGGAGAAAAGGGAAGGAGGATTGCAGGTATTTTTCTGCTGACCATTCATGTGCTGCTCACACTGAGCTCTGTGGTGAGCAGTCAAGTGTCTCTTAATGAATGTTGTGCACAAATGGTGAATAGATTTGCCACACTTATTATTCTGCTGGCACAAACGTTAAATGACTAGAGTGCTCTCTGCAGCATTTGTGCGGAAAAAGGCCCACACAGCTGAACTTTGGAGAGTATACCAGGGGACTGCACCACTGAAAGCAGTGCCATCGAGTGGAATAGGGCAGCTGCTCACTTCACTCCTTTGTGAGCTGCTCCTGGATGACCATGCTGCCTTCCTTGCTGATTTTATGCCTCTCATTCACTTTCCTCCTCAAATATTTCTGGCACCCAGGTTTAGTCAGAGACCTCATTATCACCCCCTCTTCCATCGCTCAAGCCAAGTTGACAGTAAGCTGCAGGAACATCACCACTGCCAATTGGATGTCTTTGCCTATTGTCTCCTCCTCAACCGCAGATTAAATTAACTGCTGTGCATCCTCCAACAGCAAAAGACTGAATAATTCATCTGACTCCTCTGTGACAGTTTGCAGGGAGCTGCAGATGACATTATACTGCTATGCACCTGGGAAAAAGAGCAGAATGAAGATGGAGGCTTGGTTGTGTCTGGCCAAAGTTAGCATTGGTGTGAAACTGAACCTTATCCCCAGAACACTGAGCAAAGCACATAATAGCACAATAGACATGGCACATAGCAGCACACAACTTACACAGCACAATATACATAGAAGCACACACCATACCCAGCACACTAGACAAGGCACATAGTGACACACACCATACCTACCAGAATAGAAATGGAACACAATAATATACAGCAGACCCAGTACACTAGACATAGCACATAGCAGCATTCAACACACCTATCAGACTAGATATGGCACATAGCAGCACACACCATACCCAGCACACTAGACAAGGCACATAGTGGCACACAACATACCCAGTACACTAGACATGGCACATAGCAGCACACACCATACCCATCACACTAGACAAGGCACATAGTGGCACATACCATACCCAGCACAATACACATGGCATGCAGCAGCACACAACATATTTTATTCAAGTATCCCTGTAACAGCACTGTATCAATTGCACTGTTCCACTATGAAAATTCAATAAAGGACAAGATGTAGTCTTTATAAATATCCAAACCCATAGCGCAGAAAACATCTTGTATTGAGAACATGAATGACGCTGCAGTGAAAACTCCGTGGTTGGAAGAGAGAACAATCAAAAGGTTTTGCAGGGCTTGCAATATGGCTTTCCTCCTCTTGGCACTGTTTTTTTTTATTGAAATGAATGTGGATTTGCTACACTTTATAAATACCTATGTGTTTTTCTTTAAGCAGAAGTAAAACTTCAGTAACTGAATACCTCTGCGTTTTAAATATGGAGTTGGTTATCATGACAGATTTAAACTGATGCAACATTTACTTATTCTGAATTTGCTTTTCAGGGAATGGGTACATTTTGCTAGCTTTACATATTTTCAAGTGTAAGCAATACACATTTCTCAATTATAAATAATACACAATACAATTCCTAATGTTTCACGGTTTCCCCTTTAATGTTAGCATGATTGGGCTTTTCTGTAAGTGTGCCCTAATACAGAATTCATATATTTTCATTAATTTCAGTTGTTTGTTCTTCAAACCTTACCAAAACAACCAACCATTCTCACTGCCCTTTTCTCTCTCACATACATACACACATGAACTATCTTTCTCACTAATATCAGTTAGGAACAAACCTATAGAATGTATATATTATAAAATCAATCAAATAATTTGACTGGATTGTCTTAATCACAGCAGTTTTTCATGCAGCAAGATCCCATGACAGTAAAAAATATCCAAATTGGCACATAAATTTGCGTAGGTGTGCTCTTATTTAGCATCTGGGCTATACTGCAATGAATTTACCTGTCCTTGCTGAATGCCTGGTTGCACTTGAGGCGAAAACATAGCAGCCTGTTCCATTGTTTGACCCTGCACACAATATATAGAATAGAAATAAAGTACATATCACATATCTAGAAAAGCAGAGGGTTTGAACTGTTAGTCTGGGGTCTTTATATAACTGGAAAAGACTAACTACAGCCATATCATATCCACAGCCAGATTATCCACAAGGCAATTAGGCAAGAGCCTAGGGGCCCGGTGGATATTCAGAGGGCCCAGTTGCATCCATTAACTCTCCTGTAGTAAGGGGCTATGTTAAAGCTATGTACTTGCCTTTCACTTTACAAGGGAGGATGCACTTGTAGGCAGTTGGTGTATAATAGAGCCATATCAGTAGAGACAATGCAAATTGGGTAGCTTTGCTGTTCCTGTTGTAACCCCCTTAGTAATATCAATTGAAGAGATGGGGTGCCATACCTGTTACCTTGCTTAGGTAGTCTGCCTTGAAGAGTAATTCCAGCTTTTATTAAAAAATACACACTTCTTCGTTTTTGCATTGGAGCCAGTAAAGCATTGCAACCGCAATCAGTAGATCATCAGTGAAACTCTCTGGCTTCTGCAGACTCTTCCTCCCATTCATGTCTGTACCTCATTAAAGGCATGCAGTAACATGGGCGTGGGGAAGAATGAATGGACTACAAATGCAGTGATCTCACTCCACTTGTATTCGATTGAGAACTTCCAAGTCCCTCTGCTGCAGTGGCTGATTGGATTTCTCAAGGGTTTGTCCATTCACAGATCCTGTCAAGGATCTGTGAATGGATGACATGGCTGTGTGGGTAAAGCCACGCACAGCCACTCCAAATTCAAACAACAGCAGCAGGCTGCGGGTAGAACCCCGTGATTCAGGTAAGTGGGGGGAGACTGGAAGGGAGTGAGGGGGCTGCCATCTGACCATGTTTCATGTTACACGCTGAATATGTATGTAACATGAAACATGGTTAGAAAGGTAAATTTAGCATTTAGGCTGGGTTCACACCTGAGCGTATTTTTTCAGCTCGTTTGTTTTCACGTTTTTTAGCGTGTTTTTTCGTTCAGTGAAACACACGCGTTTCACTGGCGGTATGATTTTTTTTGATTTTTCCTTTCTTTTCTTTTTTTTTTAGTTTAACTTTTAAACTTCCCGCCGGCTCCGCCCCCCTGTGATGCGGCCGCTCGCAAGGGACGGAACGTGGAAGTCGGCAGCCACCGGAGGACACATCGGGGATCGTGGTCAAGGTAAGACCTGTACGCTGTATTCCCGAGTGTGGCTCGGGGTTACCGCTTTGTTAACCCCGATCCACACTCGGGAATACCAATGTAAACGCGCGGCAAAACTCCCCAAAGAAGCTCCTGTACTTCTTTGGGCGTAGGGCGTTTTGCAGCGCGCTCCTACACGCTGTAAAACGCCCAGGTGGGAACCATGCCCATAGGCAATCATTGGTTTTCACATGTTGAGCGTTTTACAGGGCGTAGGAACGCGCTGTAAAATGCCCAGGTGTGAACCAGGCTTTAAAGGAGAACTATGGGGTCAGTGTTTTTCCCCATAGTTCTCCTTAGGGTAACGGGAGGACACAAACTAGCGTCCTCCCGTTACCCTAAGCTCAGTATACCGCGAGCTACAGCTCGCGGTATACTGAGACGCCGCAGCCGGAGCGGATCCCGACGTAGATGACGGGATCCGCCCAGCTGCGTGAGTGACAGCTGGCTCTGCCTATCTAGAGGCAGAGCCAGCTGTACCCGCCCCCTCCCCCGTCCGTTCCGCCAGTCAGCGCTGGCAGATCGGAGCGGGGAGAGGGGAATCCAGCCCCTCCCCCTGTCACGGCAGAGAGCCATGACAGGATAGAGAGGTGAGCAAACCTGGTATGTGTTCGCTCACCTCCCGATCTACTGAGCCGACCTGTGACAGTCTCATTGTTACAGGTCGGCTAGAACTATGAGGTGAGTGGAAATCACTCATCTCATAGTTCTCCTTTAATCTGTCTCTGATCATATAATTGCATATGTCATGAGACCGAGCAGCACAGGGAGTCTCCACTGACATGCAACATTTAAAAAAAATTCTGAAAGGTTCTTTTGTGTGGTTTACTAGTTTAACCCATTCAAAGTGGTATTGGACTAATAATTAGGAAAAATGAAGTCAGATAGCAGTAAAAACAATCAGTATGCATTTACATTAGTGATGGGCACAGCCTAAAGTTCTGTGATAAGGTTTCCATAGAGATGAAACTGGCGGGCATGGGGCACTGTAATGGCTTTTGCTGCAGTACTCACACTTGTAGTAATGACCCTGGACTACAAGGCAGAATGGATTAAAACATTTACAAAACTGCCAGTGCCAACAAATAAAAGTCAGGATAACCAACCACCACAAAATACAAAATTAGTGAAGCATGAAAGGAGTACTGCATTCTGTAGTCACAAATGACCCACAATGTTACCCAGAGTTTTTAGTCTTTTATCCCAGTCTGCATTCTGTGCTTACATAACATATATGCTCTATCAAAAACAATCCAAATTTTACTGCTTCTTTGTGTATTCTTCTTAGCATAGAGCGCTTGTTAAACACTGTGAATTGAACTGTGTATTGTCAGTTATATATTTCATCTCAGTAACACACCGATGATATACCACTGTGTGAACACCGTTAGCGTTGTGGGAAAGAAAACCTTTTGGAGGCTTCTCATCTTAAAGGCTGCATGTTGTGTGAGGTTGAATTTTGCTGAGGTGTCACATGGTTTGGGAATGCAGACCACAACTGAGATAATACACTGGCCCTGCTGCTTCAATAAGTGGACAAATGACTGCTATGTTTATTTGTCTGCTACGTAGGTGGCTTGTACCCTTTGTATTCACCCTGGTAACACATGCTTGTCTGTACAATCTTGCTGTGATTTCCTTTTGTGATCCTTTCCTAAAGACGAAAGTGTATGCCCAGCACTGTTATTTTCACTAAAACACCTACTGAGTCTTAAGTAAATAATGGGAGCCATGTATATATTCATTCAATCTGATGCATTGTCATTATACAAATAAAGTTCGATGTTGAAAATCATCAGCGGAATCTGTATTTCCTGTTTAAGGCCATGACCCGAGTTATGATAATATTTTAGAATGACTAGTTGGAGAAAGGGGCTAGTGAATAATTCCATAACTTCTTCTAGATAACAGAAGTCTGTTTTGCTGACATAATGAAATGTTTTCATAGTTCCTATTGCTTGTCATGACATCTGGAATTTATGTCCTTGGAAATACCTCAATAGTGATGTAGGTTCCTGAGCAATACAAACTTTGTGATTATTATTGTTTATCAAGCAGTAAAATGCAAAGGGGTCAGTTCATGTCACACATTCTATATGTTTGTATAGCGGATCTCCCCTTGTCTATAACCTACAGCAACGGATGCGAACAGTAATTATTATGGGGTTGACAGCAGTTGAAAGGTTAGAATTGGTCCTATGAGACATACAATGGAGCATGTAACAACTTGAAGCAATTCATTATTTTTATTTCTAATGAAAGTAAAAAAAGTTATTTTGCTTGTCAGTTTATTCTAGAACATGTTAAGTGTGCGCTATTAATTTGACAGAGATCCCTTTGTAAGTATGAACTTAATATGATGCAAGCTAAACCAAATAAACTATGGCATGGAAACTGAGAGTTATTTCTATATTACTTCTATTATTATATTATATTATTTCTATATTTTTTTATGAAAAGATCCATGTGCAGGGATCTCACTACCATACTTTTAACACCACAATACGGTGGCGAGAACCTCGTAGTGACAGGCCAGACTTATCACTACTGCGCATGAGCGGGATTTCACCGTAATATTGATGAAAACTTTGTGGGAGCATGGAAGTGAAACTCCACACTGTTTCACAATGTGCAACTCTGGGGATATAACTATACGTAATGTGCATATGTGGGGATGTGCATTACAGAGATGCAGGGAAAAACATGGCAGACTAAATCATGTATGCACGGGCCAAAGTTAGCTTGGAATATATGTTCCATCCTGTGCATGAGAGCCTGCCATATTGCTAGACGGAACTCTGATGCCATCTTGAAGAAGGCCAGGAGGGAAAGTTATTTGGCCTAACTACCTTTTTAAATTTAAACTAGAAAAAAAATCAATAGTTATCTCTATCCAACAAAGCTAATGCTTGAAAAGAAAAATTATAAATCTGCGCTCCTGGAGCTAAATTAAATTAAAATATATAAAATTAATACCTAAAGCAGCTATAAGGTGAAGGAGAAAGTCTACTGAAAAGTGAACAAAAGGGTTGTGTTACAGCGCTAAAGGTTAAAATAATTTAATAGAAAATGTACTTGTGTAATCAAAGATATAATGGATTAATTAAATGAATTGTAATCAGAGATATAATAGATTGATTAAATGAATTGAACACATAAGACACCATCAAATGTTCAATAAAGATGTGTGAGAGGGCTGCGGGTTTACACAGCCTGAGGAGAAACCCTTAAGTGAAATAATGCAATAAACGTAAAAACTGTGAGATAACTGTAAATATCTGAATTAAATTGTGTCAAAAAGGAGCGCGAAGAAACAGGAGATCTAATAGTGACACATAAGTGATAAGTCGTGACAAGTGAAAATTATACCAAATGGAGTACAATTATCAGGATTTTTCTCATGAACCACAGACTGTTTATCTAATTTAACTAATTTACCAATATTTTACTCCATTTGGTATCATTTTATTGCATTATTTCACTTTCTCCTCAGGCTGTGTAAACCCGCAGCCCTCTCACAAAGCTAATGCTTATCTTATATTTTCATTACAACCATTCAATCAGAATTTCATCATGAAACTAAGGAGGAAACAAACATTTTACTTATTGCATTCTTCTCTGAGCATAACTAAAGGATAACATATATAGTAGTAATTTGATTTTTTTTTATTGACCCTTGCAGTGGGGCTACCCCCGTACTACAAGGGTTAAGTGTCTAGTTTCAAAATTAACAAAGTTATACTCACCCAAAGCTCCAAGCCAGCTTCTTCTTAGACCGGTCCTTCCAACGTCTCTTCCCCTCCTCTGCAGCAGTCTAAGGTCCTGTAAATCATTGTGTCTAGTCATGATGATGCTAAGGAAAATTCCAATGCTGCAGGGAGGGGGAGACTGGCTGGAGCTAGCGTCATGACAGCTCAGAGCTTTTGGTGCGTATAACTTTGTTATTTTAGCACCTAGACAAAAACAAACACTTAACTCCACTGCAAGGGTTAATAAAAACAATTCCTGGAGATCTTCTTTAAGAAGTCACATAACTTGATTTAAAAACAGCAATACAGTAAAATCCACACTTTTTTATTGTTAACACCCAAATACTGCATACAAACAGATAAAATGCTGGAGGCTTCACCTTGGTCTCAAAACATAGTACAGTCATTGAAAAGCTGGGATCTGCGGTTTATATGGCATATAAGCACAATGGATAACGCATACTTCCTGACTGTCCCTCATTTGGAAGGGCTGTCCTTCATTTGGAACCAAAATCCCCTGTTCCTCTTTCCTCCACAGTTGTCTTTCTTTTTGGTCTGATGTACAGATATCTATGAAAAAGTTATATTTAACTGGCAAAAGTGTTATTCTGCACTAAGGCCTCTTTCACACATGTTAAAATCAGGCATTAGAGAAGTGTTTTTAAAGCCTCTCTGCCGCCTATTATCCTCATGTGGGATAATACAATGGCAACCGCCCAGTGAAGCTCACACACGGGTGTTAGCGTTGTGTTAAACAATAGAGTGCATGTCACATCCTGGAGGGATTGCCGCTGGACAAATGCATCCATTGAAGTATATTGAAACGGTCAGTGCTCCTATAGCATTTTTCGGGCATTTAAGAAGCATTGCAGAGGTGTTTTAGGAGAGGTGCGGCGGGTTTTGCAATCCCAGAAACCAGAGGGGAATCATAGAGTGATTGGACAGAGCAGGTGCAGATGTAACTTCCTGTCTGCACACAGCCAGCATTTTGCCAGCATAAGGACAGCTTCTATGCAGGTACTTGCAACCTGTGACAGCTTGATCTGCACCCAGTACTGACTCAACACCCTTCTCCTCTTTCGCTGAGACATTTGGTTCATCATCATCTTCATCATCTTCAGCTGGACAAAGCAGAGGATTATATAGATCACTGTATACAAATCCATGTTGTTGTCAAAAGACAGTTGGATCTATGGTAATGCAGCAATACGCAGCACAGAAAACCAACAATATGCCTGCAAATTTCACCACAACTTAAGCACACCTCAAAGCTGGTCACTTCCCTTTATTACATCACTTCCCCCTTAACACTCCCCTACTGGCGTGGCATTTTGCAAGCGTTTTTAATGCCTTGATATTGCCTGCCGATTGCCTTGTTAACACTATATGCACATTAATCAGGGTTGCTCTTTCATTAAATTCTCAGCGCATGTGTGAAAGAACGCTAAAACCTCTTGACTTATCTCTTCATTATCTTGTTTGATATTTCAATAACCCAGTATAAAGGAAAAGTAATGGTGGAAAAAAGAAAACACAATTCTGGGTTTAGTCAATCACTTTTTGGTATATTCATTCTTAATAATCTGTATAACTTGGGTCGTGGCAGGGCTGTGTCCATTGCCTAACTACAATGTGCTGGAAGGTGGCTCTCTTCCTCATCTCAGAAAGTTGGGAAGTATGGATGTCAACAAATGTCATTGTTGTCATTTCCATGAGGACATGAGGTCTGGTTGCGCCCGGGGCAAGTGACCCCCCCGCACCCCCGGTTGTTACGCCACTGCTGGTAAGTGATCAAATCTATCTGGAGAGAATAAAACATACACCTAATACAGCCTAAACAGGGAAAAACAGAGCAGTTGTGTCAATGTGAATACATATATACACAACTGGAAAGGCTTTTTCTTAGATTACAACTAATGATCAGCATTTCTTCCAATACTCTTGTCAAATATTAGGCTAACAACAACATATTTCTATGTTTATTATGCAAACAAAGCA
The DNA here is from genome assembly GCF_000935625.1 of Nanorana parkeri. Classification (NCBI taxonomy): domain Eukaryota; kingdom Metazoa; phylum Chordata; class Amphibia; order Anura; family Dicroglossidae; genus Nanorana; species Nanorana parkeri. Next base: position 609,669 of record NW_017307166.1, on the reverse strand, counting down.
TTTACATCAAAATACATGCAATGCATATGTATTAACTAAAACATAACCACATGCTACAGTGTAGCATTCTGCTTATCAATACCGATGGCAGACACATGTGCTTTTATAATATGAATAAACTCCTGTCCATTCTATTGTGTATACACATCATCACTTTATGAAAGGGAAAAGAAAAAATGAATGTAATATATTCATGATGAGAAGTTTTTCTTTGCATTGATTACATAATGACATATGGTGCAAAGATAATAAAGCCAATTTACAATTTTACATGTACGTGTACAATATTTATTCTACAGCCTTCAAATTCCCAGCTACGGTATATGAATTTGTTTTTCATAATTCTTTCCAATAACGTATCCTTCTGACCTGACCACTTTTTTGAAATGTTGTTGGTTTGGCAGTAATGGCTGCACGCATAGGATTGCCAAGAATAATAATAAGAGAAGGTAAAGATCACACTAATCTGTCACTTCAAGTTACACACACGCAGACTAGGGCTGAACTTCAGGCAGATAAAAAAACACCAACTCGTGCAGGTGTATGTTCACTAAAAAAGCAGCTAAGGACCTACATTTGACTCGGTATCAGCCTTTTCTAATACTCTGTACAGCAGAGCTCAGACTGGGAGAAAGAGGGGCAGGATTTAAACTAGTCAATTATACTGCAGTGCTTATGAGCTAACAATAAACATGCTGACAGGGGGAAAGATCAAAATGACAGAGATGAGCTCATCAGTCTGCTGTTTCACCTTCACTGTCAAATAGCAGGCTGGGGGCTAGGACAAGACTTAGCTATATGCAGGGCCGGATTTCTCACAAGGCCAACCAAGGCCCGGCCTCGGGGCAGCAAGGAGTAGAGGGGCAGCATGCTCCCGATGCCCAGGACATGCAGTTCCGGGCGCTGGGCGGGTAGTTATATTCTACATTTAGCCCTGCTTTGGGCTAAATGTACAGCGGGGAAGCCACCGCTTGTTATGTACAAGTGATCTCGGTGATGTCGCCAAGCCTGCAGGTCTGCCATTCTCCATTGGCGGAAGGGGTTGGGGTTGGCGGGTAGGGGGGTGCATTGAAGAACCTGGCCTTGGGGCAGCAGAGAGAGTGAATCCGGCCCTGGCTATATGACCTAATTCCAGTAGAGGAAGGACAGGTCTCCAGGCTATCTGTGCTCTCTGCGTTGTATAAATCTAAAGAATGAAAAGACGGAATCACAAATCCTTTGGCAGGTGAAATAATTCATGTGAGTATTTATTTTGTGTATTTAGCTGTTTGCCTGAAGTTCAGCTTAAAAGTGAATCTGTACTCTTGCTTTTATTCCCCCTCCCTGTCACCTGATTTGCATAGGCACAGCCCAGCTATTTTATATTAAAGCAGATCCAGGAGAAAAGGTAAAGTTTGAAAGCTGCTATTTATGCTTGTATAGTTCATATACAGTAACTAACACCAGAATTAGAGATTGTTTGTAGAAAACTATATAACTATATAACGAATTAAAACAATAAATATCTGAAGTGCTGGATATAAGGTATCCGACTGAAATTTGTGAGCAAATAAGAGCAATCCATGGTAACAAAGGACTGTTATTTTGCATTTGCATCATCTGCGAGTTACAGACAGTGATGTAGGCAAAACAGTCCAATGGCTGTCTGGAAGTCTATTTTTTTTATAAAGTGGGGAACCACTATTAATAGAGCTTATATTCACAAATGCCAAGTCTGCAAAAATAAGCAAGCAATAGCAGTATGTACTTTTATTCCTAGATCAATTTTAATTAAAGATAATGAATAAAAGTACACAAATATTCCATTAACACAAACTTCGTACAGCATTAATATTAAACACCCTATACATGTATATAGCAGTGTATCAGTCACATGATAACTGTACACTCACATCATTACCTGTTGCCTGGGTCTAGCAATGGCGTTATTGGTGACCTCCCATATGCAGCTTCATCTTGGTTGTTGTCACAGGGAAAATCAGTACTGATGGGGTCGGGGACAATGACCTTGGTCCATAGGCCACTGGTGTTCTGTGGTATTACTCTGCAGGCAGCACACACTTTAGTCATGAGCAATAGGGGGGTCAGTATGTAGAGGAGACATAATGAGGAGGAGCAGGAACAGAAGATGGAGCTGGAGGATGAGCGGTGCAAAGTATATGCAGACAGGTCCAAGTGGTATATTATAATAGCATGACTACCGAGTAGATCCGTGCAAGAAGATACACAGCCATGCTGTGCTGGCCAGAGGTCTGGCCTTTTACTGGCACTGGATGTTGGAATGAGCATTCCAGCACGCAGCACCATAACAAGGGATAGGTCGTTGGGACCTTGGTAATTTCTTTTAAATTCTTCACAGTCCCATGGAAACTAGAACGGTTGGGAGGCATGAGCTATGACTATGCAATGTTTCACTTTGTTAAATATTTTTAATTTTCCAATGTACCTAAGGGAAGAATGGTATTAGACAATCCGTGATGTTCTGCAGCAACCATTGATATTCTAATTTTCCTTCTCCCACTCAGAGCTTAACATGTATATCTAGAAGCCAAATTAGGAGAACATCTGCTTTATATTTGTGACATGTTCACACTGACTTACCATAACTTCCAAAAAGTATTAAAAAAATAGCTGCTTACGATTTTACTTGTTAAAAAAATCTTACTTAGCTTTCATCTTCTATGTAATGTTAAGGATGGGGGGGCGGGAGAGTTAAGTTTGCCATAATTAACCTTTACGCTGTTTAGAACCAGCGTGGGACACTGCAGCTGTCCCATGCTGGCTCTGCCACCAAGTGGAAATACACTTTAAAGAATACCATGGAGACCTTTACTGGTTGCTATAGATCACACAATGCATGATGCCTGTTTATACTTTGATACTTATAAATGTATGCATTAAACTGTACCTCTCGTACCCTCGCTCTGATAGGACTTCCCTTTGCAGAGAATGTGGCAGAGAGTGTCCAGGTCTGAGCCTAAATATAACGCTTTTGAAGTTGACGGACAGCTGTTCATATAGCACGTTCAGACATGTTACAGCATTTCCTGAGCATATGATGCATAGGAGGAATTTGTTAAGAAACAAACAGGTTAATGCAATTAGCTGAAAGGGGAAGAAAAAGAAAAGCACAAGACATATGTTAGCTGCATAGGAAACCAACATAGATGGATGGAACCCTTTTTCTAACACATGAAAGAGATTAGGAGACAGTAGCATATAACTGCGTAGAAGCCTATTAATAATAGATCATTAGTTTAAGCTCTTCACAGTGACATGTGTATAAACATGATTGGCATTTTCTGCTCTGCCTGTAATTTGCCACTCACAAAGAAAGCACAAAACATAGGAAGGCACAGACAAGTGAGATAAAAATTAAGGTCATGGCTCATATCACTTGACATGTGGTCTGACCCCTTTATGGAAGAAGTCAGCCTGGCGGCCATGTATCGTACAGTGGTGGCTTATACTAGGAGACACTGTGCTGAAACTCCCACACGTACCTGCTGAAGTGTCCTGGCCTGGATGTGTTGTCTGAGGAGCCTTTGCTGCTGTTGTTGTTGCTGTAATAATTTCAGCTGGAGCAGTTGCTGCTGGGAGGTTATTGCATGTAAGGAAGGGGACTGCATCACTGTGCCTGAGCGTTTCTGTAACATGTTGGACAAAGCTTGTTTCGTGTTTGAAGGAACAAATGTGCCCATTGGATCCAATCTGGTACCACCTAAGGAAGTGTAAAGGCAATGTGGTGAATCCACTGAAAGTGATATTTACAGATCTAAAATATTAGCCCTGTGAATAAAGATCACACCATTGGGTTGTAGTAACACACAGAGTGTTGTGTATTTAAAGAAGAACTCCAGGGAATGCAAAAATTAACCTTTGCAGTAGGGCTACTCTCGCTTTGCCAGTATTAGCTGCTCGTTTTGGACTAGGAGCTAGAATAAAGAAAAGTTACTCCGTGATCCCTGCTTAGCTGCTGGACCGGTCCTCGCAGCCTCTTGTCCCTTGTGCTCTGCCAGTCTTAGGACTTGTGATGTCATCACATCTAATACAGCTGCATTAGCCGTGAGTACACCGAGGGATATTCCACCACCAGAGCAGAAAGGGAGCGAGCTAAGCGGTTACCACCGCAGGATCAATAATCAGGTGAGTATATTTCATTTATTTTAGCCCCTAGTCCGAAACGGTAGCCCCACTGCAAGAGTTAATTTTCATATCTTCCTGAACGTGCATTGTGTTAAGCAGCTCATTCATTTTAAATAGGCTGTCAAACCTCCGCAACAAACTAAAACTAGCATTTTTTAACACGGCACACCACAACACCCAGATTATTCACATTTGTGCATTGTGGTGTGCTAGCATGCAAGAGCATTGCAGTGCATTATGTAGATGCTTGATGTGTCACCATTATTGCAGTAACCCAGTGGTGTGAATAGGTGCACCTTAATTACAGCTCACTGAGGTGCACACAAAAAATGCACAAGTGCTATTTTTGGCAATATAGTACATCACAACACACAGCAGGTGTTTCGTGGTGCCCTGTAGAGTAGGTGAGTTACCATGTACGCTAAGGAACTGATTTATAAACCTCTCTCACAATTCTGTGCGAATGGGATTTCCAACGCTGTATGGCCACTAGCTGGAGTCGAGGAGCACAGGAATTTCCTATTCTCCTCAACTCCATCCAGTGGCCATAAAACACTGGCAGCCTCATTGACCCAGAGAAGATCTGTGCGAACGGTTTATAAATCAGCTCCTATGTGTGTTCTGGAGTGCCATTTTAAATGACAGGCAGTGAAAAGCAACAAACATATACTCCCTGTGCTGTGCTAATGCATGTAAAAAACATGCAGTACTGGGAGGGAAGATGGCCTAAAATACAGTAATACAATACAGAGATGATAGCTAATTAGTTTAAGATCTATTTCTGTGTGCTAACTAACAGGCTAATTTTGTTCTTATGAATGAAAATCCGAACATACTTGGGGAAAAAAAAAAGACTATAGCAATAAACAAACTATCCCATGGGAAATCACATAATTGCTCACATATTGCATAAAACACGTGGCTCACATGGCTTACCCTGGTCAGTATAAAATGTAACCTTTATTTGACACTTGGAAAAAAGGTTCAAGCAAAGAGCTGTGCATTAGATGAAATAAATAGTCTTCTTTCTTCTACTGCAAGCAAGACATACAATAAAAACTGCTCCATGAAAAATGGACATTTCATTTTGCCCTTTCCATTTATTACAGTGACACTAAACTCAGGAGTTAAATCTTAAAAATGCAATCAAGTAAATTAACTATTAAAAAATGTATCTTATTTGTGTATCACTCGGCTGTAGGTCCTCAAATCATCTCTGAATTGGTGCTGACACTGTCCTTCCTTCTGGAGGCTGGATACTTTTGTTCCCTATGGCCCCTGTGTGTGTTGTAAAGTAGCCACTGCTCCAAGATCACTCCTGTGATGGACTACAATCTCAATACAAATGAGTAAACTAAATGTGAGCGAGCTTGGAGCAGTGGCTACTTTACAACACACAGGAACCATTGGAAACAAAAGTAGCCACCCTCCAGAAGGAAGGACAATGTCGGCACCAATGCAGAGATGATTTGAGGATCTACAGCTGAGTGATGCACAAATAGGATACATTGGGGGGAATTTATCAAAACTGGAGCAGACAAAATCTGGAGCATCTGTGCATGGCAACCAATCAGCTTCTCTTTTTAGTTTGTTCAGTTAAGATTTGAAAATGAAAGAGAGAAGCTGATTGGTTGCCATGCACAGATGCTCCAGATTTTGTCTGCTCCAGTTTTTATAAATGCCCCTCATTTTTATAGTTTAAGTACTTGAATGTTTTTTTAAGATTTAAATCCTGAGTTTAGTGTCACTTTAAAGGAGTGTAGTATTTCTCAAACCTCCATGGATTGAGCTGCAGCTTCCTGCACTCCCGTGTGTCACCACCTGCTGGTAAGAACTGTTATTTCAATAGTGCCATAAAATACAAGGATTTTCTAGCAGAAATGCAGCAGTGCAGGAGGGATAGTGAAAAGTGACGACTACTCTGCATACCTACAGGAGGGTTTCTATTTCTATATTTCATATTTTTCATACCTGTTGTGAGCACTTGATTCTGCAGATAGAAATTTGGCTGCTGTTGCCCCACGATGTTGTAACTCCAGGTAGTAGCAGGGTTGTGGTTTATCATTTGAGATGATAAAGGAGAATAATTAGATGGCACACGATATACAGCATTTTGAGGATATTCCTAAAAAAAGAATTATAATTATTTCTAAAAAGACTGTGCCACCAACTTAAAAAACGCAGGTAAAAGCACAGAAAAAAACAAGTATTTTAAAATGTTTAATTGCAATGTTTTTTTTTTCTTACCGTATTTTTTTTTTTTTCACTTGCAATGTGCCCATGAACATATGACTACTCCAAGTAGAGCACAGCCCCCTCCCTCGCTGTATGCGATAGCCCTCTCCTCTTCTGGGAGTGTCTAATTACTTTCTGTGCTGGCCAAGCTCATCTCCCCCTCACTTCCCCTCCTACATAACCTTTTATGTAGCTGACAGGGGAAGAGCCAGGGTAGGCAAATCCCTGCCCTCCAGCTGTGCTGAAACTACAAATCTTGTCATGCAACTGCATCTAGGAATCATGCCTGTGGCTGTCAGAGTCTTGCAGTGCCTGATGGGATATGTGGTTACACCACAGCTGGAGGGCGAGTGTTTACCCACTTCTGCTATATATCTCTTAACTCTGCTGGGGCTGCTGACTTCGCATTCAAAATGGTAGCTCCCATCAGAGTCTCAGGCTAAACAAGAGAGGACTTTAGAGTTAAGTAACATGCATTAAATATGATTTAATATAAATATAATTTGATGGGAATATTCTGTTTAAATAAATGGTCTGATGACATGGTAACTAAGTATAGTTAAAACCACAGTTCCTCAAACCGTATGTAAGTTGCAATTATAGAGCCCACATTTAGTAATGAGATAGTAATCAAAGCAAGTATGGTTTGAGTCTTTCAAGCTTAAGGACACATGTGACCAGAGACAAGGGCTATGGCTCTGTATAAACTACTAAGGAGAAGGGGGTAGGAAGTCATTAGGAAATCACTGAGGAGACTGGAACCTTGCACTTGTATTCCACGGCCCATTCCTGCATGCTGCTTCAGAAACCAAACTATGCTTCTATCCTTCTTGATTCTATTGACTGATGGATTCGTCAATTTTCTGTCCCTCCTTTAAAACCCAAAAAAACACGGACTGCGCGACATGGATTTTAACGGCCACAGCAGCCCTTTTATTAAACAAACAACTTTAACAATAACCAAAGTAATAAACCAAATAATATACAAAAATAATACTTTAAACAATGGTTGACCTGAGAAGGGGTCTTTGGGTGCCCGCCAGCCAAAAAAGGCCTCTCATAACACTCCACCCATGTCCCCAGCCGCACCACAACCAGCTCGAGAACACTTACTCATTCTGGGTTCCCAAGGGGCCAGGCCCCGCCCTTTACAAATTCGGACACCAACAGGGGGAAGCACCCATACCAGCTGAGGGCCCCCATTTTTGTAATGAACTCCGATTTTGTAGACCCCCCAAAGACCCCCTAACCCGCCAAGCTGCCGTGACAAAAGAAACCCCCATAACCACAAAATTCAGGAAGGGAGGGTGGGACAACCTGCTTCCTTCGTCAATTTCCAGAAAGAGGATGTCCCTCAGCCCTCGCAGTTCCTTCCCATGCGGCTCCTCCCAGATACCTGACTCCCACGTCCAATCAGGTAAGAGCAGCTATTCCCATTTATTTTTAACTATTTCTCCCGGGACTATTCCTCCCCCCAGTCATGTAGCCCCTCCGGTTAGTCTCTCCGTGTCTGTCTTTTGTAGAAATAGAACTAATAAAAAGGCTGTGATCTAATCCAGCAGCTACTTCTTAATGCATGTTATTCTTTAAGTTACCTGTATTTTATGGTGTCTGGAGAATTTCTTATTAAAATAAAACTCTATCTGTTTCCTATTTAAACTACTTGATTTGATTATTAGTCTGGGGAAAATATTTGTAGGCTTTTTCATTCCTTACTGATCTTTATTTTCACCTCTAGCCTGAGGAATAAGAGAAGTCTGTGTGGTTATATGGCGGGGAGAGACAGTGGAAGGGGATGTAATTTAATACATGTGTCAGTTTTAGATCTTACAGTATATTTGGTATTTGACTGATTCTCACCAAATGTACATGTATGAACATTACAAAAAATTTACTCAGCTATTTCACAACTGTTTTTCATTTTAATGTTCTGCAACGTCAGCAGTGTTGGCAAAAAGCTTAAAATGAACACATTTATCTGTAGCTGAAACAACATTGACTAATACAAACTCAACCACACAGATGGAAAAAAACTATGGATTAATGTAGATTTCACTGTTCATAGAGCATCTGAACAACAGTGTCTAAAACAGACTGCTCTAATTTAGTTATTACAGGCCTTAATCAAGTAGGAGTGCAAGGAGCTAAGTGCTTATTATTTGCAGTACTGCAGTAACAATTAATGAGAGTACAGCTTGTACTAGTCTAACCTATTTAAAGAGTCAGTCCTCCCAATCCCAGTGGTCAGTTCCCCCATCTTATAATATTTTTATGGCTAGATGTTAGTAACTTGAATCACCTACTGAGTTCTCATGATAATATTTTCCCTTTGGAAGTCCCATTCTGCCACCTCCACAGCACAGGAGTTTTAATAATCCCTATGTGATTCTTATAAAGTGCCATTAATAAAAAAAAAGAATTTATATGGAGCTGGAAATTCAGGTTCTGAGTGACTCTCTCTACCAGAGTACATACGCCATCTAGAAAGCTGGTGGATGATTCAATCTTCCAACATTTGCCCATATCTGAAATTAATTTTTTTTTTATATACTAGGCCTATAAGCTAAGGGTAGCATACACGGCATATCAGACCACGTGTGACTTCACTTCATAAGCAAAAGATAATCTGGTCTGCAACAGATTCAGACATTTAATGTTACAGAGTTAGTCAGGTTGAAAAAAGACACTTGTCCATCGAGTTCAACCTATAGAGATATGGAGGGGGAAAAAAAGGCTAAATTTAAAGATGTAGGCATTTGGCGTGGGTGACTATGCAGCAGACAAAGGAAATGGTCATATGAAAACCAAATCCCAGAAGTGTTGCATGGCGCATAGGCAGGATGGTTATTTGCAAAGAACATTTAAACACAACCCTTTGAGCTGATAACTGCTCTGTATTTTGCCCCTTTAATTGATGGTATGTTACCAGACATGGTTTACAGGCAATGAAAACACAGATCTTCAGCTTTCTGTTGGAACAATTGATATGGCAAAAATCACTGCCTTATTACCCACTCATTCTTGTTGTCATTGCATGAGATTTGGGCTGATTTAATTTAGGAGTCAAGGGAGGAATCTTCACTCAAAAAATAGTTTGAATACTCACTTTAATTATCCAATCATGTGAAAAGTGTCTGCACATGCTTAAGTATTCAAACTGATTGGACATTTGCTTTTACCATGGTTCAATAATTAGAGTAAATATTTACACCATTTATGTAACGATTTTCAACTCCTTAAGTAAATCCTTTAGTTAGCCTCATCTCTATATAAACTGGCTATTGAAAAAAATCTGTACAATGTATGTGAATGGTGGGTAAAAGCAAAATCATTTGAGAACTGTATCATCCAGCCCTTGTGTATAGGTTACCTAAAGAGAAACTAAAGTGTTGGATGAATGGAATTATCAGTGTAGGCTAATGTTTTAAAAATGGTTTCCTGTGTGTCTGTAGTAATTACCGCTCTCTCTTTGTGAGTAACCATGAAGATTAAAATCTTTAAAACGCGTTAAAGTAACTGGTACCCGACTTACATTCAAACCTCACACCCAGCCAAGGACATACCCCTGAGGTGAAATGTTAGCCCACCCTGCCTCTAGGATCCCTCAAATACCTTTGGTGGTCAGGTGGTTGCTACACCAATATCAGGTGTTAAAATTGACAGCCAGAAGGTTAAAGCTTGTTCCAGAAAGTTTTTTCCCAATCACATTGGCTCCATCCTTTTGCTACACTATAGCAACAGAGGGCAGGTTTTCAGTTTGCCATTTGCTATTTACTCCCAGTTGAAGATTGCTATTTTCACAATGAGCACAAAGAAACAAAAAAAGGAGACATTTCTTCATGGGAAAACTTGCAATCAAGGTGCGTGTTTCCTATGATCATAACGTAAATGCATTTACACTAGGGTATTGGGTCTCTGTGTCTATACACCTGGCACAGGCTCCTTGGTTTCCCACTGAAATCAAAGGGAAAACAGCTTTCCCTCGAATGCTTGCCATCCTGATGAACTTCTCTTCAAAGGACATGAAAACAACATTTGATTAAGTAAACAGTGACAAAAATAACTCAAATAACTGTGGTCGGCACTTTACAACTTGCAAGGGCTCTGCAATCAATTAGATACACACAAGGAATTAAACAGTAACATACGTCTGCTCGTGGGTTGGTCTTGGTTTTGCGCTTCCTGCTTTTGGATTTTTTCTCTTCATCAGTTACTGATTTTCCAGGATCAGATAAATCTGTTGTCTTTCCCTCTGGGTCTGCATACACTGAAGTGCAGGGTTCATCTTCTTCTTCTTCATCTTCTTCTGGGGGAAGTGGCAAGGGCTCCAGATAATAGCTAGGAGGCTTGGGCTTTGGATGTGTGTGGTTGAGAAGAAGGTGATGTTGTTCTTCATATTTGATTACTTTTCTGTCCACACGAACAGTGCCAAACCAGGCCCATGAGAGAGGTGCTGGGTTCTTGTGGCCTTCAAATAAGTCCCAAGGAGACACCTTCTGTTTGGTTGAAACCTGAAGGCCCTGTGGAAAGATACAAGCATGAGACATTCTACAAAATGTTTAATATTTAGCTTGCATATATTAAAGCTGATCTCCCAATAAGTAATACAAATTCATCTAGAATAGCAAAGGTACCTGAATTGGCTTTGCAATTAGCCTCTTATGAATCTTTGCACAGCTATACTAGGAATGGGAGGGGTTGCTCTCAAAGCTAATCAGACTTTATTGCTTTAAATAGTATTGCCAGCCTATTACAGGGCGGTGTTGTTTAACTGCAGTATAATCAAAGCAGTCCAGGACCTGGCTGTGCTGTCTGTCAGGGGTGGTGGGATCACAAAAAATTCCAAATCGTCTGGCAGTTAAAACATATCTGTATTACAGCTTTAAAGTGTGCGCAAAACCCTTTTTTAGGTATTGTATATGGAGAGGGATGGACCCTCTGTGACTGCAATGAGGAGCTTCACCCCTCTACTTATACTGGTAACCATTGTCTCCCAGAAAGAAAGTGAGGAGAAATCGAAAATTTTAGATCTACCCCCAGAACAAGAGGTGAGGGGATAATGGGGACACCTATTCTGGGGACAACTGTGTAAGAGGGGAATTCCTTTAGAGAAGATTTTCTTTAAATTCTTATTGCACCTCTGGGACAGGAAGTGAAGTAAAATTGTCCTAATAGTATACAAACAGCAAAATATAACCTGATAATGGTTTTTACCTTTCCGTACTCTATCCAAGTGAGTGATACCTTTTATTGGTTGAGTCTCACATGATAGTTAAAAGGGACAACAAACATACATCAGAGGGGTGCAGTCTAATCTGAAACAGCACCTATGCCTAGACTATGGACGCTAAATCATTGGCATATTCTTAACAAGCAGTAAAATAGTTTTTAAAACAATCCCTCATTGACCCACAATTTTTCACTGACCTCTGTAGTTGCTTGAGCTGTGAAGTAATTGTTTATGAAAGATCACAAGGACGATACAGTCGGGTTTCAGACTTCTTTTAACAGCTTAGAAACACCTGCTGTGTGTTTACATTAGAGAACTGGCAGGCCGGTGCAATAGAAGGTAATAGAGAAAATGCTTGGACTTCAGTGCTCTGTTGAATATTAATTTATCCGCAATGCCTTTTGTGACGACATGGTGATCAGTTTATAAGTTAAATGTGTATTGGTGTTGAGTTATGTTTGAGTGTGTTATACTGAGAGACCTGGTTATGGAAAGACTATCAGCACCATCCCAATTAGATTGCAAAAACGGGGGAAAAAGGAGTAACGCTAAGAAAAGAAAAAATATATATAAATAAATATAATTATGGGCAGAGCTCCAGGGTTTCAGAAAAATGTATTGCCCTTCTGAGGAAGCCCCGTTTGTTGGGGGGAAACGCGTCAAGGGTTCAGCGTCTGACTAGCTTCCCTGAGGACCCAGGACTTACCACTTGTATGTTATCGCAGTGATCGAGCAGGAGAGCCTCTGTTATACCGATAGTATTGAGCGAGGCCCCCTCAAGCAACACAGCGACAGCGTAGATCACCAATTTCTAATCCCTGATCAAGCACATCACTGGATACCTTGCCCGTGGAACATCGTTCACCCCCATTCCAAGGTGCGGCCGCACTTGCAGGGGAATTGTCGGGCCACCTGTCCACAGTAGATGTGAAGTGAAACAGGTCGGGATCAAACTCAATGGAAGTTGGTGCAAGTGGTGGAAACATTTAAGCGATCAGCAGGATTACAAATGTTTTTTGAATAAAAAACCTTTACTAAGAATACCACTGGAATATCTATCATAGAAGTACGGACTCTTTCCCTTGTGGCCACAAGTGAGGAACAAGTGAGTAATCCTATCATCATATGCTGATACATTAGTATCCACCACCTCATAACGGTGTATCCGTTCATATCAATGACTGCTGCTCTGCCCTGCGGGTATTTCAACCCTGTTTATTTCTGTCCCACATTGAGTCACTTCAGGGAAGCTATGCGATTTTTAAATAAGTTTTAAATGTAATGAGGTGATTTATCTTTATGTGTTGCAATGTTTAAATAAATATGTTTGGATGCACTTTATATTATACTTGAATATCTAATTATTGGAGGGCTCCTACTATGGGATTTCTATGCTAGGGGGTTTGCGCTGTTTGAATATCAGCACCATCCCTCGTTATCTCCCATTGTTCTCTGAGGGAGCTCAGAACAATGACATTCTGGCCAAGCTCCTGCTATGGCTGTCTGGAGTTCGTTAGCAGGTGGACACCTGTGGGTGTTGAGCAGACCGATTGTCTGGGAGGGGAGGGTGGATGTGATCAGCGTGTTATATAATACCGGTTGGTCCTCTTGATCAGCTGGTCCAAGAGTGTTTGTGTGCATACTTGAATGAATGGGTTGTTGCAATAACCAGTTTTGAATTGTGTCGGGTGTGTTGGTTTACATGGTGCATCTGGTTTATTCAAAGCAAATTTGTTTAATCAATAAATTACCATTTTTGTATTTCATATTGACTCTCCGACCCTCTTTATTAGCTGCACTTTGCTTTAACCTCTCTTGGTAAAGCACATTTCTTTGATTATCGTTGTATACTTCCTCTGTGCCTGTTTCAACAATGTATGTATTGTACATACATAAATCACTGCCCTTGGTTCACAGAAGTTTCCACAGAAATTAAATTGATTATGCTCTATAATTACATACAACTAGTCGATATTTTTATTTTACCTGTTTCTTATCAATAGAATCAAACCCTGCAATTTTGTTGCCTTTTGTGTCAATCAGAGACCCCATGGGCTCACAGGTAATGACATCACAAGTCTGCTTTGGCAATGGCAGAAGCTGACGGACTTTATCGATACTCTCTGATCGCTTATCACCAAGTTCTTTCTGGGGAAAAAGAGGAGGTAACAAAAAGGATGAAAGACCACAATATTGTAATGATCAATCTAAACATAGATTTTAGAAAGAAAACTCCCAGAAATAGTCAAAGATGAAAACCACTTTCAATATTAAAACCTATTTGAGCTCTTAAAAATAACCATTTACTTTAGTGGTAAGCAATACACAAGCTATTGTACATAGATATTGTTCAAAGTTAGATCATCACAGAGGATGAAACAGATGCCCAGTTTCTAAATTGTCACTTGTAAACAGATCAGAGGTTACGGTTCAACTGCAGATTTCCTATGGGTTGTCTACACCTGGGCTCATAAGTAAGCTACATGAAATATGAGGCTATAGGGCACCATCCTATTTACATAAAGAAGTGCCTCAGCTTATCTTAAGTATGGTATTGTGAAATATTGCACAGAAGCAGCAAGGCTATGTTTTTCATTTACACATACTTAATTCCCCTTTTGAAGTTACAGTAGGATACAGTGCACACAGTCATACCTTTAGTTTTTTCACTAAGTTCATGTAAGCCCTTTTGTTTTCTTCTGAACTTCCTTGAGACACGTTGGAGAGATCAGAGGCGAGGGTCCCATTTATTAAGACACCGAGCATATCAAGAACAGTTGTGAATAATTCACTGCCAAAGAAAAACATGTCAGTTTTCTCTGTGCTCTAGAAACATACATTGTGTGCATTGTTTGATGTTAGCACTGCCTTAAAGGAAACCTGTAATCAGAGAATGTGGGGGCTGCGATCGCTGGCCTCTTTCTGAACATTCTAGTTGCCAGGTGTTCTCTGATTTCGGTACTTTGAGTCACTTATCCCGAACTTGTAACAACTGAAGACTCAAGAACTACATACTTCATCTGGCTCATACTTCAGTGGTTCAAAAAGTATTAAAGTACAACTGAAGGCAAAACTTTTTTTAACTTTTGGATATAGAGAGGGATTAGAACGCCTGTCAAGTTTGTATTGCTGTCTATGTCCCCATTGGGGAGATTCACCCTCTCTATTTATCCTGGTGACTGTTATCACTTTAGGTGAAAGTGCAAGATAATCCCACATTCTGAGTTGTCATTATAGCAGGAATAGATGGGAAATCTTCATGTGGGGTCAATAGTTCTAGTGACTAAACATGTGCATTCTGAATCGGACGAACCTGAACATCAACAAAGTTCAGTTGATTAGTTTTCAGTTTCCAGAACGTGTGGCGGCCATATTGGTTCTGCGCATCCCCTCCGCCATCTTGGAGGTGGGACGTATGACGTCACATGACGGTGACGTCACACACGCTGAACGTGCGGTGACCATATCTAGGACATGCGGGCGCATCCATCTTGGTGTATACCAAGATACACTCTAAGATGGCGGTGCGCAGGAGCAGAACATGCCGGCGGCCGATGTGACCACCGCTCGTTTTGCAGTTTCAGTGTGCGGTTTTGGATTCGGAGGCTCGTTGCTACAGATCCAAAACAACATAAAAATGTGTTTCCTTTGACGAAACGAATGAAAATGTTTATCGTTTTCATTTGTTTCGTGCGAAAACAATTTTTTTTTGCCGTGCACATGTCTACTGGCAACCATGCTAACCACCAGGGTTTTTCTTTACTTTGGAAGGATTTCCTTTTACTTCCTGTCGTAGCTCTCAGACCTGAAGGGAAGGGAAATCTCCCCGATGGTACACATGGCAAAAAAAACTTGACAGGAGTTATAACCCTCCCTTAAACGGAATCCAAAACGTAAAAACTAATTTGGCTTTTGTTCTACTCTAAATTCCCTGGATCAATATGACATTAAAGAAGAACTATGAGGTGAGTGAAAATCACTCATCCTCATAGTTCGAGCCGACGTGTGACAATGAAACTGTCACATGTCGGCTCAATAGATCGGGAAGTGAGTGAACACATACCATCGCTCGCTCACTTATCGATCATCTCCCTGCAGAGAGCGATGACTGTCACTCATGGCTCACTGCAGGGGTTCCCCCCCTCCCCGCTCCGAACCTCCAGCGCCGACTGGAGAAATGGACGTTAAGGAGGGAGGGAGGAGGAAGGGAGGAGACAGGGAGGAGCCTCCCTGTCCCTCACTTGCTCGTGACTGGTGAGGCATGGAGATCGATGTCCTCAGTGGTTTTTTTCATCTTTTTTTTATTGGACAGCTTGGACTCATGGTGCTTTGACATTGGACCAAACTATCCACAGAGATCAAGCCTCTAAAACCAAGTAGAGGCTGTTGCAGCTCTGGCTTCACTATGTTAGGTTACACAAGAAGTGAGGAAGCCCATTGCTGTGTAACCTAACTACCTGTCAAAAGGCAGATGCAGCGCTGCCTGTAATTAACAGGCAGAGCTCCGTCCATGACAGGTTACACAGCGGGGAGGCTCTCCCTGCTCTGTAACCTGTTATAAGCCGCTCTAAATGGAGAAGAAGCTTCAGGGCTAAATGTAGCGTGAGGTATTCTAAAAAATAAAAAAGCAAACAATCAGATAAATAAAAATGTAAAAATGTAAAATATAAATAAGTGATAAAAAATGTAAATAAAAATAAAGAAACAATAAAAAAAATTTAAACTAACACTGCCGCCACTGCCATCCGCTTGCCATTCTCCACTGATGTGTGTGTGTGTGGGGGGGCCCATTGCAGAACCTGGCCTTGGGGCAGCAGGGAGAGTAAATCCGATGAACCAGAAATATGGATGTCTGATATGTTGTGCACAACTTAACATGTTCTATGTATGTCAATCTTGGCTCCACCCACTTTTAACTCCCAAGCCTCCCTTTTGGTCATTTGGGCTAAAGGACCAATGAGGAAGCTTGTACAGGACAGAGCAGTGCCTAACTTGACTTTTACAGGAAAAATAGAGATATGTCTATAATCTCAGCTGCCTATATCTTTGGATTTACTGACCACTGGATTTTCACCAAAGTTAACCTGTCTGTGTATTTTACACTAAAGGTTTAGTTTGAATTGCCCAGGTTTGTGAAAGATTTACTTTAAACTGGCCATAGATTGACAGATTGCAAGTTTTGGACATTTGTTATGGTTTAACCCTCACGAGGTTGGCCACCCTGACTTCTCTTGTATAGGTCAAACTAGTGTGTGGTCAGTGCTACAACTCTAAATGGGAGGAGCCTATTTTCACATTTGTGTTTCCTTAACAAGCGGCAGTGATGATGTGCAAACTTCCGCAATCTATAGCACCATTACAATTGATAAAACTGTCTGTTGACAGATAAGAAAGAACTTAAAACTTAAAGTGTATTGAAAATCCTTTTTTGGATAGAGAGGAAAGAATTAGAATTCCTGTCTGATTTGTATTGATGTCTGTGTCCCTGCTAGGCAAAGTAAGCCTCCCTATTTGTCTTAGAGCAGCCTCAAGGGGGATATAGGAAGTCCGCTCCTATAGGGTTCCCTCTGGTCAGAAGGGGAGCCCAGGGCCCTTTAGGTTAGAATGTACATGGTTCTGAACAAAAGCCACAGTAAGAAGTGACAGCCTCTACATGTCTAGTGCTGCACATACATAAGTAGATGTAGAGCTAAAACCTTTGTTCTTTTTTTTTGTTTTGGATAGCGTAGCGAAGGGCTAAAAACCGGTCACTTTGTTTTTGCTGTCTGTGTCCCTGCTGGGAATAATTCTCTTCACTTCGTGTCTAGAAGGCACAATAGGAAATCTCTAAAATATGAGGGGAATTCCAGTTTTAGACAAGTGTCACAAGAACAGGTGTTCCCCTTGGAAGATTTACCCTAACCTCCTGTTCTGGTGACAACAGTAACAATTTGGATTTCCCCTCACTTTGTGTCTTTGTGACAATGGTCACCAGGATACATAGAGGACAAATTGCCCTGCATGGACACAGACAACAATACATTCCTACAGAGGTTCTAATCCTTCCACACTCAAAAACTTTTGGCCACACAGTAGGCAATTTAGGAAAAGATGAAACTTCTTTAACCAGAATTTGATAGCAGACATTATCGTACAGACCAGTATAACTTGCTTTCATTTGCATTATAGTTATAAATATTAATGTGATATTATTATATTAATCATTTTTTGGGTGGTAATTAAAAGATGGTTGACATTGCTAGATAATTGCATGTGTTGCAGTGTTGGGGTCAGAGGAATGGGAAGTTCATAGCTAGCGTTTAGATGAAGGGGAGCTGCTACCCAAACGTGGCTTCCTGCACCATGCTACATAAGATATTGCTTCGATGCATTCCACCCTTCCATTGTGCCAAGGTCAGAGCATGCAGAAACTCCTCTCCCCACAAACCTAATGCCTGTTATGCAGCAACAAGCGGACTGGGGGCTAGTGAAGCATCTTTTTTAATCCAGCTTGTTTCATTTGTGAAATTGTGCATATTTGTGCCTCGTCTTTCCGAAGCACGTGATCAAGGCCATCGTTTAGAGGGTATGGGCAATACCTGACAGAGGGTCCTGCCAAGTAGGCTATAGGGGGCCCCCTGATTTCTAATGGTGGCCCTGGTCCTAGTGACCATTATTGCCAAGACTAAAAGTTAAAATCCCAAATTCTATTTTTCACCAGAACAGGGATAGAGGGGAAATCCTCTAATAGAGACACTTGTTCTGACAAAGACTAATGGGAAATTTCCCCAATCAGACACAGTTTAAAAACAAATGGGATGGGGTATAATTTATTACCTTATCTATTGAAAATTAAGTTTTGGATTTACACATACTGTACTTTAATGCTGATTGCTTGATATATATGTTTCGGACCTCTGCATATTCTTTTTCTCACTGTATAGGCTCAAATCCTTAAAAGAACACACTTAAACAGCCTAGTTCAAAACTGTGACTGAACTAGATACAATCTAACTACATATCCATATAAGTGATACATGGGATTATAATAAAAGCTTTTATATTGCTCTGTGTCTCTGATACCATTTACATTTTGCTTTGCAGAAACAAGAACTGCAGATGGTAATCTCTGTACAACAAATTTAATGCACACTGTGAAGATAATGTCTGCTGTCAATCTATGTGATTTTGTAACATTTTTCCAAAGGTCTTTCAGAAACTTTCATGCTACAGCCTGGAACTCCCTCTGCTGGCAACACAGTAAAAGAACCTAAATTTCTTAAGGTAGCAACTCAGTTAAATCTTAAAAATGCATTCAAGTACCTTAACTAATAACAGAAATTTTGTTTTTTTTGTGTGTAACTCGGCTGTAGATCCTCAAATCATCTTTGAATTTGTGCTGACACTGTCCTTCTGGAGGGTGGCTACTTTTGTTCCCCATGGTCCCTGTGTGTGTTGTAAAGTAGCAACTGCCCCAAGCTCACTCCTGTGATGGACTACAATCTCGTGTTTAATTTACTACTTTGTATTGAGATTGTAGTCCATCACGGGAGTGAGCTTGCAGTGATGGCTACTTTACAACACACACAGAAACCATGGGGAACAAAAGTAGCCACCCTCCAGAAGGAAGGACAGTGTCAGCACCAATTTAGAGATGATTTGAGGATCTACAGCTGAGTGATAAAAGGATAAGATACATTTTTGTTAATAATTAGGGTACTTAAATGCATTTTTAAGGTTTTACTTTGAAACTTAGAGTCACTTTAAGATGACACTAGAGCTACTAGGTGTATAATGATCATGGGTAAAACTCACTTGTTTGTTTGCATGTCAACTGTTCCTGATGTAATTATCTGTAGAAGTAAAACAGCCCAGTCTGCGGTCCACTGTGTGCTTCTCTGTACTGTGTCAAACATTCCTCCAACCTTTGTCAGAAAAAAACCGAGAAGCACAATATGAACATACTGTATGGAGTATGGCATCCTAAATCAACTAATATCAACCCAGTAAGTTGCAATATTAGGACAGCTAGTCTTGATTACATCTCTTCACACAGAATAGAATAAATATATTGTGTAATAGGAGCTAAATGGTGTAATAGTTATAGTTTTTATACTATAATAATTAATATTACCAAATTCAGGCGTAATTGAAGAGCCTCATGCATCATCTGGCGAGCTTTCACATCATCCTGGTATTTCTCCTCTCTCCAGTTACTCAGAATCTGCAGGGGGTACATGGCATATTGACATGTTATTAAAATACAACTGAACTAGAACAATCCCTGTAGCGCAACTATTCTTCATTGGACACAGTAAATCTCCTATTGCATAGCAGAGAGATGCATGCAGTCTGGGGCTCTGTGCCTGAACACTGTGCACAATTAATCTAAAACTCAGCAAAGCCACATTAAATCTAATGTTACATTGTAGCATTCTTCCTAATTATGTCAGACTTGTTTCTCTTTCTCTTTTTCTAGTGAATTGCTGTATGTCCCAGCACTCCTTTTATGAGTAGACATTGGTTCCTGATGTTCCTAAACTTGCAACTCAGCAACATTGCTTTGATCTGCCACATATAATGAGCATGGAAGTAGGCAGTCTAGATGAGAGACAGTATGAGGGCCACACACACATTCCAATGCAGGCCTCAAATGGTTGCAGCTTTCTTTCCATGCAAAAAGTATCTTGAGTTCACCTGTGCATTGCGCTGTGCTGCAATAAAATAAAACAAGGCCTATTTTTTCATGCATTGCAGCCCATTCATTTTAAATGATCTGCCTAACTCTGCCTGTGACAACGACTGTCAACACAGCTCCCTGTGGTGTGAATATACCCTAGCAAGTGCTAAGATAGCATAACAGCTGCATAGGGAATGCATTGTTTTAAATGATTTGTGAAACTCATAGACTTCCAATGTGAAAAGGTAAAAGTAAAGCGCAATATGGTCACCCCCAATTTACATACAGTATATACACTATATTGCCAAAAATATTGGGTCACATGTCCAAATCATTAGATTCAGGTGTTCCAATCACCTCCATGGCCACAGGTGTATAAAATCAAGCACTTTGGCATGCAGACTGCTTCTACAAACATTTGTGAAAGAATGGATCGCTCTCAGGAGCTCAGTGAATTCAAGCGTGGTACCGTGAAATGTTGTCAACTGTGCAACAAGTCCATGTGTGAAATTTCCTTGCTACTAAATATTCCACGGTCACCTGTTAGTGGTATTATAACAAAGTGGAAGCAACTGGGAACAATAGCAATTCAGCCACGGAGTGGTATGCCACGTAAAATGGCAGAGCGGGGTTCAGCTCATGCTGAAGCGCACAGTGCGCAGAAGTCGCCAACTGTCTGCAGAGTCAATAGCTACAGACCTCCAAACTTTGTGTGGCCTTCAGAGTGGCACAACAACAGTGCGTAGAGAGCTTTATAGAATGGGTTTTCATGACCAAGCAGCTGCTTTCAAGCCTTGCATCACCAAGTACAATGCAAAGCCTCGGATGCAGTGGTGTAAAGGGGTTGGGCTTGGCCCCTTAAGTCCAGTGAAGGGAACTCTTAAGGCATCAGCATACCAAGACATTTTGGACAATATCATGCTCCCAACTTTGCGGGAACAGTTTGGGGATGGCCGCTTCCTGTTCCAACATGACTTCGCACCAGTGCACAAAGCAAGGTCCATAAAGACATGGATGAGCGAGTTTGGGGTGGAGGAACTTGACTCGCCTGCACAGAGTCCTGACCTCAACCCGACAGAACACCTTTGGAATTAATTATAGCGGAGACTCTGAGCCAGGCCTTCTCGTCCAACACCAGTACCTGACCTCACAAATGCGCTTCTGGAAGAATGGTCCAACATTCCCATAGACACACTCCTAAACCTTGTGGACACCTTCCCAGAAGAGTTGAAGCTGTTGTAGCTGCAAAGGGTGGGCCAACTCAATATTTTACCCTACGGACTGAGACTGGGATGCCATTAAAGTTCATGTGCGTGTAAAGGCAGGCGTCTTTTGGCAATATAGCTTATGTATATATATTAGCAGCCAATAAAACTATTTGTGCAGGAACAGTGTAAAGGGGTAAAGTAAAATAGTATCCAGTTTACACATTACTCTAAAGTAGACACAGTTCAGCAGAGAACATTAGTGGTGGGATTATTGTGCTTGAAATCATTGCTAGGACTAAGATTAACCAGCAAATCCATACTAAATTTCAAGATCACAAACTGATTGAAACTTTACACTTTCCAAAAACTATAATTGTCAGTTGTATTTTTATGTGCTTGTTCACTGTACCTGATTCAGTTGGTTTTGCAGTGATGTGAGGAGGCCTTCTCGCTGGTCATCTTGTCCTTTTAAGCAGGTGAGGACCAGTGATAGGAATGGGTACTGACTCAGCAGGGACATGCTTCATCAGATCATAAAAAACATTAAAACATATTTTTAACATGACAAACGTCCAATATTGTAAAACCACAACAGTATATTACATATGCTTGTCAAAAAGTGGATCACCCACATGAAAGTTCCCATGAGGTATCAAATGCTACAGTGACTTGGCCTTGTTACATCAATTATTGTTCTCCATATAATGTGAAAGCCTATCTGGTGACTATAACAGATTTTGTGGATTTCTATCATGGCCAAACCTTCAATTCTTTCTTAAAATGAACCTGTGCTTTTCTCACAGTATGTAGTGTAACAGGTTTGCTTTACAGGAGGCACAGTAAGCATTCTGTACTCACCTTTCTAACTCCCTCACCACCATGATCTTCTGATAGAAACTTCTATATAAGTTTCAGCAGAAATAAAACTGTATACATAAAATGCACACTCTCTGCTCCTATCTCAGTGCTTAGGCTTTGTGTTGGGTCCTCAAGCATTAAATGCTATATTGTATAAGCTAGGGGGATGGGTATTATGTGTTCCTCTATAACTGGAATTTCTGGGTATTCCTTGCGGCTTTGGTGGCAGAAAGGAGCCATGTGGGAGCATAAAGAAATAAAGCACAGCACTCTTAATGGCCCTGCTATAAAATAAATCTGTTGTATTGCCTACTGTGGGAAATATACAGGTTCACTTTAAAAGGTCAGAAACTCTCAGGGATTCCATTCATCAGAATCTGCAGTTGACATTTCAGATTTATGCATCTGCTGTGTCAGCTGCAAAGGGGTCCCATTCTTTTGGATTTAGTTATTTACATTATATTATGGTAAAGACTACAGCGGAAGAGGTGACACTCCTAAGTGGATAGGATCAGTTAGAGTGACACTAAACTCAGACATTAACTTTGCATTCAAGTACCTTAATTGTTAATGTATCACTCAGCTGTAGATCCTCAAATCATCCCTGAATTGGTGCTGACACTGTCCTTCCATCTAGAGGGTGGCTACTTTTGTTCCCCATGGTCCCTGTGTGTATTGTAAAGTAGCCACTACTCCAAGCTCGCTTCTGTAATGAACTACAATCTGAATACAAATTAGTAAAATAAACATGAGATTGTAGTCCATCATGAGAGTGAGCTTGGAGCGGTGGCTACTTTACAACCTACACAGGGACCATGGGGAACAAAAGTAGCCACCCCCAGAAGGACCCCACAGTGTTAGCACCAATTCAGAGATGATTTGAGGATCTACAGCTGAGTGATACACAAATAAAATACAGTTTTGTTAATAGTTAAGGTACTGGAATGCATTTTTTAAATGTAACGCCTGAGTTTAGTGTCGCTTTAAGAATTATGACATCTTGCTGCTCAAGTCCTCAAGTATCACATCACATTTGACCAGCTTGACCCTTTAATAGGTAATAACCTAAAGATTATCTAAGGCAGGCATATTAAGGAAAAACATACCATACCAATTTGTTGCTAATTCTAAAGCCAGTAGGCATGCTAATCTGAAAATTATCTGATCAATTAAACAAGACAACCATAGTAAAAGAATGTTCTTTGTGCTGGCCTTGTCTTATAATCACAGGTAGGTAGCAAAGGTGTGCTGTGATTGAAATCACCACCACCATACACAGCTAGGACATGCTAAGGAACAGTGACTACTCTTTCTTTTTTTTCTTCTACATGTGTATGACTGCTAATATTAATAAACATAAAAATGTATCTACAGCCATTTTTATAATTTTACATATAGTAGAGCATGGTTATAACTAGGGATGCACCGATACTTTTCGAGTACCAGTGCCGATACTTGGCATTTTCATGAGAACGACCAGAGTTGCAGCGGTTGCAGCTGGGACCTGGCTCTGGTGCTCCATCACTGTCCTGAAATCATTAGTCTGTATTGTTTTAGAAAAACTGTCACATGACACTAAACAAAAATGTATCAGTACTCGTACTTGCAAAACTGGTATCGGTGCATCCCTTTATTTATATTTATAAAAACAAAATCATACATTAAAACAGAGATGGACAAATCCCAGGAGCTCCGGGTGCTCCTTACAAATGACAGCTGCCTTCTAACTTTTACATTTTTCTCTAGTCTAGTCTTGGAGCTCGAAAAGTATCTGCACTTGGTATCGGTGCATCCCTAATTATAACCCCTGTTTTTTATTGATGTCTGTGTCTGCTGTCGATTAGTACTGGGCATCATTGCCACCTGGACTAAGAGTGATGGGAAATCCAAAACTGGTTGTCATCAAAACAGGAGGTGACAATTGTCTAAGGGGGATCTCCAGAACAGGAAGGGAAATCTCCCTAGCAGGACACAACACGAGTAAAAACACCCTCTCGGGGATTTTAAACAGTCTGTACTCAATCCAAAGCTGAAAAAAGTAAAACTATATATATACTTAAAGGAGTTGATAAATTTTTAGTCCAGTGCGAGGAGCATAGGAAGATTGATACATTAGGCCTAAAGTGTGGGTTTTAAAAAAAAATAGGATCATTTCAAAAATAGTGGCAAATGTTCTACTAAGGTGTAAACACATCTAACCTTTTCTGCTTTTGCCTGTCCCGTTCTTTCTTGGAGGATGGACCCAGGTGTTGTCCTTTCTCCAGTTCCTCTCCAGCTGCTTTTAACACTCTTCCTTGAACAGAGGTGGGCAGTTTTGCAATAAGAGGTGCCACAAGCCAGACACCTCTACGTTCTGATGAGCTAAATCCAACATACAAAAGTCATGTTTTTATGCATGTAGGCAGTTAAGCATAGTTAATATAGACTGATCATTAAAGTTGGCTACATGTCAATAAAACCTAATAACATTATTATTGTACAGTAACTGAAAAAACCCACCAGCTACTTCTTGTCTTTAATAAAATTAAATTTAAAAAAACCTTCTGCTCCACATGTCCAGCATAGGCCACATGGTTTCTAGCTGTCAATAATCAATATAGAGGGTCCATTGCTTTCCTTAATTTTTTCTCCTGTTGTTCATACGTTTGTGAATTTCTGCCCGAAATTCTCTTTATAGTGTACGTATAGTCCATTTTGTTTTTGTTTTTTTAAGTGGATAGAGTAGGAAGATTTGGAACCCGGTCAGTTTACTTTTTGCTGGCTGTGTCCCATAGGTAAGATTTTCCTTTACTTCCTGTCCATACAACAGGAAGTTATAGGTAATCTCTTCAAAATGAAAGGGAATCTCCCTCTACAAAATGAAAGGAATATATACTGCTAAATATCTGTTTCTATTGAAAAAATCTTATTTTGGTGACAACTCTAACATTTCTTATTTTCTTTTTTAGCACATTCTGTCCCAATGACAATAGTCAGCAGGGACAAACACAACAATTAAAACTTTACAGGGGTTCTAACCCTTCCCCACTTTATCCAACATAAAAAAAAGTTTTGACAACACATGTACACAGGATAAATTACAATAATTACCTCCAGACATTTGTACTGCGTCAGCATCTGAAACTTGATATAACAGTAGCTGCAATTAGACTGAATTACCTGAGGATAGCAGACGTCACATTATGCCGTGTGCTGTTGCTATCAGCATGTACTGCATAGTTAGCACTGAAGAGACCATTACCAGGACTATTAAAACTGCTGTTTAGCTCAGCAGACTGCTGGAACACTTCTATTGTTGCTTTTGCAATATTATCCAAAAGTGTATTCATCTCATTCACTGAATTAGATGCCTGTAACAACACAATAGATGAATAATTTAATAATACTGCGTCCCTAATATTCTAGCTAGTAAAACGTCATGATTCCTATTACATACAATGTTATGTGGAGTCTAGAGATAAAGTACTAACAGGTTCCTTCATGCATTGCTTGATCATCAGCTGGATCTCCAACCATGACTGCCTGAGTGTCCACTGTTCGAGATTCTAGGTAGATGGAGATAGAAATAGGCTGTTAGTATCTCAGTATCCTTGGTTCTGATGTGTAGAAATTATTAAATATATTTTAAATCCATAGAAACCTGCTCTGGCATCATGTAATGGCTATGATATGCATACCAAGTGTCAGGCCTTCCTACCTGTAGGATTTGCTTGATGTGAAGTTGCTGAATGTTGTCTCCTTCTAGTGACTCTCTTGTCTCATGAGGATAACATATTAGTTGTAGTAGTTTGCTTGCTTGCTTATGAGAGAGAACAGGATCTAAAATAAGATCTTTATCTGCGCACAGCCTCTCTGGTTCTTTCAAGCAGTGATCTCCAACCCACTCCTAAACTCCAATAGAGAAAAAAATCAGTGCCATAAACATGCAAGTCATAAATGCTTACAGTTAAGTTCTAAATCCATCAGAAAATCTCTGTACCTGCTGGCAAATTGTCCTTAGAACATGTTTTGCATATTCACTTAAACTTGCTGTCTCGGTGGTGAATGGTTTTCCAGAAGGCGGTAAGGACATCTCTGTATCTACAGTCCCCTCGTTTGTTTCCACTTCATTGTGCTTAGAAGTGTTAATATTATTACTGCCAATCGCAGCATCTCCTAGAAAGAAAGCGTTAAGACCAGCAATGAACATCATCTCCACTAGATGGCGGTGTAGACATGAACAAAGATGACAACATACAAAAACTACATTCTGGGTGTTATAGAGCCAATGAACTCTGTCGCTGCAAACACATTTTCAAAGTCAAAAGATAAGATTCTTCTTTTTTGGCAGTGGAGAATATATGCAAAATAAGTATACAAGTCTTTGCCGCAAAAGATTTGATTATTGCCAAAAATACCCTTATGTATTCTATAAAAGGCTAAACAACTGAAATATTGACTCTCTGAGCTCAGAAGTACTAGATATTTGTTATCAAACAGCATCTATACTCTGTACTAGATCAGCAACATACTGTATGCTGGCATTAGAAAGCAAATAGTTATCCATCCAGCAAATAATGTCAGTGTTTAAATATTTATATATATACTGTACAGGACGCCGGGGCTGGGTTTTGGAAGGATGCTATATTTCCCCTCTGTTTGGACTGTGGTCCCTTTAAGGGATGAGACGGGGTTAACTCACCTGCTGAAGGAAGTGTGTGTTTAAAAGACAGGAAGTGGTAGCTAGCAGGTGAGGAGTAGTGTGGAGGAGGTTGGAGAGTGGGGATTTGTGTACTGCTGTGAGCTTGAATATCAGTATCCTTGGTGGAAATCTGTAGACTGGGAAAGTTAAGGTGCCCACACACCTTGCGATGATCCCACGATAATCGCGGGAAATCCCGCGATTGTACGATAATCTCAAGGTGCGTGGAAGGCGTGCGACCGTTTCTACTGCACGGTCGCACAACTTTTATCTTATGAACATGTTTGAAAACCTGCCCTGAATCGTACGATTGTCGGCGGGTGTGTGGCATGCTCGTAAGATAAATGCGGAACGGGCCGGTGTGCGCAAGCACACACTGCCCATTCAGCATTGCGATCATCGGAAGCTCGCCCCTGAGCGGGGCAGGCTTGCGGTTATCGCAAGTACGATCTGCCTGTCCAAGATGGGCAGATTGTACGTTTTTTTAATTACCTTACAACCATCGCAAAACAAAAGTTTGTGATGGTTGTAAGATGTGTGGCCAGCTTTACCCTGGAAGTCTGGGACTGTTTAACTGCGATTGCAGCTCTGAAATCTTCATGTCAGTGAGACTGGTCTTTTGTGTTGTACTGAAGAGTCGCTGTCTGAGTTTGCCAGTTGGTCAGTGAAGAGATGAACTGCTGTGTTATGTTGCTGCTGTGAAGCTATTTAAGTTAATAAACTTTAATTTATTTTAGGGCTGGGGAAATTAACGATTAATTCCTCGATTAATCGTTAAATGTTTTGATCGATTAAAATTCTTTTGATCGAAAATGAAAAGACTCACCTCTCCTCCCCCCTTCCCCAAGTGGCTCCGTCGGCTAACGAAGGGAAGGGGGGAGGAGTCCGGTGACGTTGATGTCCGTGACGTCACTGGACTCCTCCCCCCATCCCTTCGTTAGCCG